>NW_026691554.1:0-78037 GCF_020826845.1 Diceros bicornis minor
GTTCTTGGAATGGGGTAAACAAGCTGCCATTTATTGCTGGAAAAACTGGACGTCCCAGATCAGTGAATGCTTTATGGGAACTTTTTTTCAGATTTCACCTGCCGCCTGTGGCCATGGATTCACACTGCTGTCCTCTAAAGCTAAGGATGGGACGAAAGTTTGGTAGATGGAACTCAACAGAGATTCTCAGTTTGGATTTCACAGGAGCCGAAAAGAGAAAATTGAGGCTCTCGCCTTGGCTTTTTCTGCTGTGATTTGCTGAGGAAGCTCCCTCTGATTTTCAAGAATCTGATGACATAAAGCAAACCGTAACAACAACATAGATGGAGTCTTGAAAGGCACATTGTTTGGAACTATCTGGGACTAGATTATTTTCAGCCTGTTTGGTAAAGGTCCTTTGCTGATAAGTAGGGATGTTATTTTTTGGCCCCAGAGTGATGACCTTTGTTTCCTAGCTTGAGATATCCTGAGACACTCTACAGTGCCTAGAATGTGGTCTGGGCAAAAAATTCAATGAAAGCCTTAAGATGGAGGCTTTATTCCAGATATTTGAAATTGGATTATAAAATGTTAGAAATGATTTATGATATTTGCAAAAGTAGACACAAGTCAATCAATATGATGAGGACAATATGAAACATTTTTTAAAATAAAGGGGAATTACCCAGAAATACATACTGGACAAATCTTTCTTTTCATTTTTTTCCCTCTTCCCTCATTTGTATGCAAATGTCTGTTTATAGAATTTTGATCACAGTGTATATTTTGTTTTCTGCCTTTTTTCACTGAATTTCATATCAGAATCCTTTTACCCTTAGTATTGAAGTCTTTATTGGCTGTACGATGCCAAATGACATTTCTTTTACCTTTTGTTAAGAATGATTGTAGACATATGCAAAAGTGGATGGAATAAGATAATGCACCGCATGGGCCATCACCAGCTTCCACCATCATCAGCTCATGACGATCTTGTTTTACACATTTCCCCCATGTTCTCCCTCAGCAAATTTAGAGCAAATCATAAGAAAATTGATTTCATTCATAAATATTTCAGTACATATCTAAAAACATAAGGACTGAAAAGAGTGGTAAGTATAGCATCACACCTAAAAATAATTAACAATGTAATCCCTTAATATCAAATAGTTTGTCAGTGTTCAAACTGACAGTTGCTTTATAAGTGTCAATAGATTTTTATTTTATTTTTAAAAATTTATTTGAATCAAAAGCTGGATAAGGTCTAGACATTGCAAGTGGTTGAGAAGACTTTTATAGTCTTTTAAGTCTGTTTGAATCTTTTATCCTTGAAATGCATTTAACGAAGAAATCTCATTGTTTATTCTATAGAATTTCCAGTCTTCAGTTTGTTGAATGCATCCCTGTGGTGCTGGTGACATGATCCTCTGTCCTCTGTATTTCCTGTCAATAGGTAGTTGGACCTAGAGCCAGTTTCCCTTTCAATGTTATATATTAACTTTTCCAGGCCCTTAGGGGTCCATGCAGATAGTAATGGGGGATGTGAATCACTTGTCAGTATTTTAAAGTACTTCATATTTTCAGCTACTAATATGAGCTAACAACATTGTCCATTTTCTTTGATTTTGCCTAGAATCACATCATCTCATTGTGATAAACCAGTTATTTCATGCAGATCAAAAGCTCTGTCCTGCAAATTATATCAGTCACTGATGAATATGGATGGGCAAGTATATTATTATAACATTCATAATGCCATTTATTTGGTGGATGAGATGTTTTTAAAGATGAGGATTATAGGAGAAGATAGGGGGTCATTAGTGAGGAGTATGTTGAGAACCAGTGCGTTTGCAGATCTTCTCCTCAACTCCAGGACTCCACTGTAATAGTCAAAAGTTCATTGTTTAAAACCTGTCAGAGGAATTCCATACATAGACCAATCTGCCTCTCCAGTAGGATTATAAAGAAGAATAAGTTTCTGCTTTAATTCCTTTATTTTTATTATTTATTTTTTGTGAGGAAGATCAGCCCTGAGCTAACATCCGATGCCGATCCTCCTCCTTTTTGCGAGAAAGATCGGCCCTGAGCTAACATCTGTGCCCATCTTCCTTTACTTTATATGGGACGCCACCACAGCATGGCGTGACAAGTGGGGCGTCGGCGCACGCCCAGGATCCAAGCCAGCGAATCCCGGGCCGCCGAAGCACAGCGCGCACACTTAACCGCTTGCGCCACCTGGCCGGCCCCCAAGTTTCTTCTTTAGAGTGACTTCTAGACAACATTTCATCTTACATGCTTATTTAAAAATTAAAATTTTCTATTTGAATAGGTAACATATTTGCATAATTTAGAATCGTAATGGCGCCATAGAACATATGATGAAGAGTCTGCTTTCCACCTCTGTCCTCCCAGGATCATGATTTTTCTCCCTGTCGACAACCTGTGTTAACAGTTTCCTGTTTATCCTTCTGGAGAGATGTAATGCATGTGCGAGCAAATGCATCTACAAATGTATTCTTTTTGCTTCCTTTATTAGAAGTGGTGTCATATAACATGTGCTGTTTTTCACCATACTGAGAAATCCTAGTGGCTATTGCAGAAAGTGGCTATTGCTTTTACTTTCCTGAAAAATTCAAATGGTGTGAAATGACATGTGAAGAGCTTTCTTTAATAAGACTAAGGATGCTTTTCAGTAACCCCATGTGTCATGGAGGCAGTGTGGTGCAGTGGGTTGGACTTGGGGGCCAGGGTTCTGGTCCTTGCTGTGCCACTAACTTATGTGGCTTGAGTAAGTCATTCCGATCTCACTGTGTAACAATGTAGGGGTGGGGCAGTGTCATCTCTCATGTTAGAAGTGCTCTGACTCTGCGTCAGTGCACTCGCCCTGGTTGTGTTTGTTTCAGCGAGGGGAGACGCGTGTGTTTTGGAGCTCTCACCTGTCCCACTGCCTCTGGACAGACCTCAGGAGACACAGGTGCTACAGGTCTCCTTTGGCAGCGCCCACTGTCGTCCTGACAAGACGGTGAAGGACGTGAATTGACCTGTTCAAGATTGATGGATGGTGGGGGGACCACTTTCTTGCCATAGGGCCTGAAGTGGCCCATTTGATTGACCCACATCTGATTGTGAGGCTGTTGGAATTTCCCGAGCAAATCAGGAGCATGGCTCAAGAGACTATGTTGGGCAGACTTGGCTGACTCTTTTCTGTTCTCTGCTCTCTGTGGTTCTTGGGAAATCTGAGGTATATGTAAACATGACAGTGCACACCAGGCAGCCTCATCAACGCCTGCCTTTGTTGTGAAGTCACTGAGCTGGGCTACGTGTGTAAACGGCTTTTCCCTTGTACTGAGAGAAGCCTGTTTGCTAACACTTCCTCCAAGACGCGGGGCTTTCAGAGTCCAGGCTCCTGGGTAACCCCGACCGTCTCCAAAAAAGTGGTTATTCCAGGGAAGGCCAACTTGATGAAATTCATCACATTTCATTTTCTGGCTAGGGTTCTTTGTAGGAAAAGCCGAAGGTGGTGTTTAGGAACTCTTTCCAGAGGGGACTTGGCCTTGAGGGCAACCTGGTGACAGGTGCAAGGAATGGGGTGTTATGAGCGGTTCGGGGGATTCGATTGGAGACGTAAAAAGAAACTCCACTCCAAACAAATGGACTGAAGGTATATCTTATTATACAGAGGATAGTAAAGGCGGTAGTCCTCCAACAGATCAGAATAGGTCAAATAATAAGAGGGAAAAAACACAGCTCCATCAGAATGGGAAACCCCTGATCAGCTGAGATAGCGGCAGATTCGAATAGGTCATATAATAAGAGGGAAAAACATTGGCTCGATCAGAAATGGAAAAACATTGGCTCGACCAGATCGACTGAAGGGAAAATGACACAAGGCAACCGGGAAAGAGAAACACCAGGTTGACCGAAAAGAGAACACATCAGATCAATTACTTCACAATAAATCCATTACTCACAACATCCACGCCCACAGTACTGAGAGAGTCCTGTCAATCGACATGGGTGTGTGGGAATCACACGTCCTGGGCAAGGCGTCCCTTCCACAAGTGGAACTCTCACCAGGCCTCGCTTTCCAGCAGTTTATATAAGCAGTTACAGAGTTTACAGAGCAAGCATTCAGTGTTTCCATGCACAAAGGTTATCAGTGGCGTACAGCACTGAGCACCCTGGCTGTTGTCGCAGCCCAGTAGTTGTGTACGTGCATTGGTTTGTGGTTATCGTCCCAGCCCCAGCACAGATGGTCAGTCAGGCCCAGGCTGTGGCGCCCGAGGGCCTTGAAATTTTTACACATTGCAACTATGTTCATGGGAGAAGGGCCAGTTCCCACCACTCAGAAAGCAGCTTTTATATTTCTTTTTTGTGCTGGTGGCTGTAGGTCAATGGAGTGGCCAAACATGGCTGTACTCATGTCAAGACAAGGGGGTGCTGAGTCCTTTCACAGGAGGTGCTCGCCTCTCATGGAATTCCTGAGAGGCAGAACGAGGGCCCAGAGGAGAAGCACAGGGAAAGTACAGGTGGCCCAGCCTGTTGCAGCATGTCTGGACCCCAGCATGCCTGGAGGTGTGCCTGCACTGGCTGGGAATATTGGAGAAGGAAACCCAGTGGCAGTTGGGTGAGCAGTTGGACTAGGACCACTTTCCAGACCCCCTTCCAGTCCTGACATTCTTGGGTTCCACACACCTGTAGAACTGATTTCATTGGTGGTGGTATTCTTTAGTCTTCAGCCTGGCAAACAGCTATTACGGACAATGTGGAAGGAAGGTGGTGGAAAATGAACCTTACAGGTGAGTTCCCACAAAGACTACCCCTCCCCAAGTTGTGTTGAGCATTAAACATCTCTGGAGTGATTACTGTGTGATAGAGTCACAGAGCAGTACCAAGCAAGGTTCCTCAGGCCTGAGAGGAGCAGTGAGCGCTCCACGGAGAGCTGTGGAGAGTGTTGTTCCATCTCAGGGGAGCTCGTGCATCAGCCTGGTGGGAGGGCAGGTGCATGAGCATTGATTGGGATGGCTAGACCTTCTTTGGATTCCTTCTTTATTTTTAGCCAAATTGATTAACTTCAAAATTCCTCTGTTTCAGTTCTATTTCTGTTGGTCTTTAAAAAAATTTCCCTCTAGTTCCTCGCGTTATGCTGGTGGGTTTAAACACCAGTCTCAGCTCTGGCAGCATATTAAAATCACCAAGCGATTTAGTTTGTATTATTTTACCTTTGCACCTGTGTCTAACTCTGCCTTCTTTTTGACCTAGAGAGTTTCCCTAACAGTTACTAGTGTGTGTATGGGGCCGCCAGTGAGGAATGACAGAGGAGAGGCCAGAACCCCACAATGCTTACCGTGACCATATGTCTTGCTTCTCCCCAGATTGCCCTCAGCCATTAGCAGAAGTCACAAAGTCCATAGAACGCAGGCCTTCGATGGACAGGTGGTCCAGGTAAGAGGCGTGGGCTGAGAGCTACTCATTCTGCCCCTTAGGGCACTTTTGAAAGGGGGAAACTAGGGGGGGGGTGATGGGAAATTTTTAGGCGGATTTTCTGAATTAATAAATTATTTTATACAAATGGTCGCCTGGCTACTGTAGGCCAGGATGTTCAGTACTGGAACATGGGGTACCAAGTTGAATAGGTTTGGGGGGGAAAACACTCTAGTGGGAGAGACAAGTTGAAAAAACTGGCTGTACCTGAGTGTGCCCAGGCTCTGTGTGTGTTTCAGGCTGGCTTTATCTTGTTCACCATTTATTCCCATGTTTGGGGCAGTTCCTGGCACATGGTAGATATCTATAATCAATACTTAAATACATAAATGAATGCATACCGAAAGTGCTATAAGAGTAGCAAAGGGGAGTCATTAAGTCTTCCGGGGATGGAATGGAAGCACAGAAGGCATCGTGGAGGAGGTGACAGAGGAATTTACCAGATAGACCAGGAATGGGTGGTGGGAAAGGTTTCATGGCAGAGGGGAGGTGGCAGGTGGAGCCTTTAAACTGCTGAGAGCATGTGGGGGTGGCTGGAGTTTGGTATGCTTACAGGGGAGTGCTGTGGCATAGGCTGGAAGACAGGTGGAGAGTGAGCGATGCAGGGTATTCTAGGGTTGGGGGAGGAGGTGATGAAGGCCACTTGGAAGGCGTGGGGAGAAGGGACATGTGGAGAGACATGTAAGGAGGATTGACCAGATTTGGGGCTTGATAAGAGGTCCAGGGGAGTGAGCTAGAGGGAATGGAGCCTGACTCCACTGGCAAATGAGTGGCTGCTGATGTTCTCAACCCGGATGGGGGAGTCCTAGAGGAGGAGGCTCGTGTTGAGTGGGAGAGAGAAGCAAGGAGGAGGTAGAGAGTGAAATTGTTTTTAGTATGCAGTAGAGTATAGTGCGTCTTGCACAGACTTGAAAGTCCCATGGATGCGAATTCAAGTCCCTGCTTCCCCACATATTAACTGGATGACTTTGGTCAAGTTACCAACCTTCTCTGAGATTCAGTTTTCTTCGTAGGTGTTCTTGGTTATTGACTTAGCACAGTGCCTGGCATAATAAGCATTTAGTAAACGGTGCTTTTCATTAGGCAGTTAGAAAAGCAGGTCTGGAACTCAGTAAAGTTGTTGGGAATGGAGATAGCAGTGTACAGGTGACAGAGAAAGCCTTGGAAACGGATGCAGCCTCCCAGCGGAGTGTGAAGAGGAGGAGAGAAGAGGGCAGAAGACAGACCTTGGCGAAGGATTCCAACACTGAAGGGTAAGGAGTAAGCTGAGCTAGGGAGCAAGACTGGAAGCTATGGGAGAGGCAGAAGAGAGAGATGGGAAGAGAAAGGCTTGTGGAGAAGGGAGTGGTTCTTCAGGGATGGACTGGGATGGAGGAGCTCTTGGGTCTTCTTCCTTAGGACATCTGGCCCTTTCCTTTAGCAAGAGCCGCATCAGTGGAGGGGCAGGCAGAAACCAGGCTGCAGTGGAGTGAGAAAGAATAAGAAGTGGAGGTTGTGTGGGGCAGCCTGCCTGGACTTGGCCCCCTCAGGTTCAGGAGCAGTAGGGGAATGCTCCCGTGCTTTGGGTCCTCTGAGCAGGACACTGGGCTGCCAAGGATTTCTTCTCATCAACCTTCCCTCTGTTTGTCTGATAGATCGCTTGTGGTCAGGACCATAGTCTGTTCCTAACGGATAAAGGAGAAGTCTATTCTGATGGATGGGGCCCAGCTGGGCAAAACAGGTAGTGGACCTTACACCTCCTTGGGATGGTGCAGTCTGGAGCTGTGAGCAGTGGGGCTCTCATGGGTTCGAACCACCTGCCTTCATTTGACTCTTACCTCTCTTATCACTTCCTGGGGACACTGTTCTGTTTGTCCCTTCCCAGTTCCCTCATCCCCAGCTCCATGGAAAGGAACCAATAAAGGATTGGGTGGAGGATTAGAGCCACCCCTCAGCAGAGGAGCTGTGAGCCTTTCTCTCAGCAGAGACAGGAAGCTGTGTGAGGCTTTCAAAGAGAAAACAAGTGTCCCCTAAAAGGAGCTTGATGTTCACTGATTTGAGAAGAATGTGATTAATGCAGGGAGGAATGATTGAGACATTTTCTCAAGCTTGTATATTTAACCTTTTTGTTTCTGATATTGGTCTGAAGAGAGGGCCATTAATATAAGACTAAATCTTGTAGAAATCCTCAGTAATCCTACCAGCAGATGAAATCATCTTTGTTCATTGTCTACTGTTTTCTTCCAATCCTCGTTCATATGTGCACATTTTTTCCCCCAAAGCCACAGTAGATAGTTGTATGTCATAGCTGCACATCCTTCTAGTTGCTGTATGTGGGACACGGCTTCAGCATGGCCGTAGAAACGGTGCGTCGGTGCGTGCCCAGGATCCGAACCCGGGCCGCCAGCAGCAGAGCGCGCACATTTAAGGGCTAAGCCACGGGGCCGGCCCTTTTTTTTGATGAGAAAGATTCGCCCTGAGTTACCATCCGATGCCAATCCCTCTCTTTTGTCTAACGAAGATTGCCCCTGGGCTAACATCTGTGCCCATCTTCCTCTACTCCACATGGGATGCCGCCACAGCATGGCTTGACAAGTGGTGCATCGGTGCACGCCCGGGATCAGTACCTGGGAGTCCCAGGTCGCCACAACGGAGCGTGCACACTTGACCGCTCCGCCACAGGGCCGGCCCCCATTTGTGCACATTAGTATACAGTAATCACAGCATAGGTGTGGTTTTATATGCTTGTTTTATCATTTATACTTACATAAAGCATTTTTCCATGGTGGTAATATTTTCACAGTTACAGTTTTTAATATTTGTATGATATAGCATCAATTTAATTTATCATAATTAATAATTAATTTAACCATTTTATTATAAAATTACATGAGCATTTCCCTGTTGTCAGGTGGCATACTTCTTTGGAGACGGAGTGCGGTGGCCGTTGGAGATATTATGACATTTATCTTGTGTGCATACGTGACTTTTTCTTTCGTTTGGATTATTGCTCTAGAATAAATCCCAGGAGTGTCAAAGGAGTAGGATATTTTTATTCTTGTCAGTATGTATTGTTAAATTGCTTTCCAGAAGTTTTATCAGTTGATACTGCCAGCAGCAGTGGGTAGAAGTACCACTTGAATTTTGTGGGTGAGGCATCGTGGGGGGGCTTAGCTGTGTCTTTGGCTCTGAGTCTCTCAAAGGCTGCAGTCATCGTAGGGTTCCACTGGGAAGGCTCTGCTTCCAGGAGCACACCGATGGTTGTTGGCAGGATGCAGGGGCCCCAATTCCTTGCTGGTAGTTGTCCAGCAAATGGTTGCTGGCCAAGCCTTCCTCGGTTCCTTGCCATGTAGGCTTCTCCATGTGGCAGCTCCCAACATGGCAGCTGGCTTCGTCAGAGTGACCAAATGAGAGGGTAAGACGGAGTGCCAGTGAGACAGAAGCCAGTGTCCTCTCATTTAATCTGGGCAGTGACCTCACCTTCACGTTTGCTGGCCTTCTGCTTGTGAGAAGCAAGTCACTAGGTCCAGCCCCCACACAAGGGAGTACACGTGGGTGTGAACAGCAGGAGACGGGGCTCACTAGGGGCCATTATAGAAGTAGCCTGCCACAACCATGATCTTGACTGTGGCCTGAGCCTCCCTCTGTCAGTGACAACAGTGATTTCTTTCCAGTGGCCCTTGCCAGAGCACAGTTAGGTAAAGAAGCTCTCTGCGAGCCAGGCAGCAGAGGCCAGGCCCCAGCTCTGCCAGCCTCGCTCACCTAGGTGTACACTTTCTGGGTCAGTAAACCCCTCTTTTCCTTTTGAGTCAACTTAGGGACCGTTGGTGTGCCGCGGTCTTCACCAAAGCACTTAGAATCTGTCTTTCCAAAGTTATCCCTCAGCAGAGGCACCAAGATCAAATCCTGCTGGAAAGCTAAGTTGGCCACACTTCGTCCTCCAGACCGCTGACCCTCCCATCTTTCACTCTCAGCAGAAGAACCTGCCTCCTGTTTCATAGGGGAAACAGATGCCGTCAGCTGAGAAAGCCCTCAGTTTCCCACTCGGACTCCTGCACACTTGCCTCTACCTGTCCCCGCCCTGGGTCCCTTCCCTTTACAGTGGTGGGGGAAGCGTGTCTCTTCCTGCTGAAGCTGATGATTCTCTCTGTGCCCTGGATCCCTTCTCCCCCCGTTCCTCAGAAGCCTCACTCCATCTGCTGGGCCTTCTTCCCCACAACTTCAGCCTCTCCCTCTCTACTCATCCCTCGCCATCAGTCTTGACACCTGACTCAGGTGTCTTCCATCTTAAGAGGCCCTGTGTGGAGCCCTCCACATCCTCCCATTCCCCCAAGTCCCACCCCTTCGCTTCACCTCCTGCCTCCCCTTCTAGGCGAGAGTTCTCAGGAGCTGCATTGACTTACTGTCCCCATTTCTTCGTCTCCTTCTCATTCCTCTGTCCGTTCCACTCAGCTTCCACACTGATCAGTTTGCTGAGTGGCTCTTGCTAGGGTTACGGTGACCTCCATGTTGCTGAAAACAATAATAAAGAACCTGGAGACCATTGTCCAATCTTTCCCTTTCTTGATCTCTCAGCAGCGTTTGACATTGGCCGTGACGTGCTGAGCATCTTGGTGAAGAGCGGTCTTCCTTTCGCCCCTGTGACTGGGCTCTCCGAGGGCTCTCTTCGTTTCTCGTTCCTTCTGGACTCATTTCCTGGCTCTCCTCCTGGGCCAGGCCCTCCCATGTCGGAGGTCCCCGAGGCGGGACTGTGCTCTCCTCCTTTCCTCTGCCTTCTCCTTCAGAAGGTCTCACCCTCACCGTGGTTGCAGTCACCGTCTGTGTGCTCAGGACTCTCCAGCTGGCTGGTGAGGCCAAGCCTGCTGTTCGGAGGTGCGAACATCTCTCAGTGCCACTTGACGTTTTCCCCTGGCCGTCTCTAAGCACTGTGAGTTCAGTGGGTCCAAAAGTGAACCCCTGCTCGTCACCCCCCCCCGCTCCTTCTCCACTGTTTGCCACGTCCACTCACGTTCCCCTCTAGGAATCATGTCCCTTCCCTACTTAGAACCCTTACCGTCTCCCCATTGTGCTTAGAATAAAGACCAGACCCTTCCATGGTCTACAGCATCCTGCATGACCTGCCCTCCCTGCTCCCCACTGGCGTCTTGCAAATATTCCCCCTCGTCCCCTGGCTTCATCCACTCGGCCCTTGTTTAAACTCCCTCAGTGGGCCATGGCCCTTCCCTCCCTGTGCAGGTGCTGTCTCCCCTACGTGGAATACCGTGCTCTCCCCTCCCCTCCACACTCCTACTCATCCCTCAGACTACGTGGATAGAGTGAAGCCTCCCGACCGCTCCTGCCCATGAACTACATCAGGCTCCCTGACGTTCCCTCACGGAGGCCCCTGTCCTGCCATCCTTGCAGTCAGCACAGATTAACTGGGTGTTAATTTTGGCTGACCTCTGCCTCCTCCACTAGACTGAACTCAGAGAGAGGGACCGGGTCTCTTCCTTCCCCTCATGTTCCCATCACCAGTTAGATGTTTAGCTTATGTTTACTGTTTGGGACATATTTGTGGGGTGAATGAATGACCTGGCACTTATCTGCTCTTTCCGTTCACCAGAATCCTTCCAAGTTCTCACAAGTTTGTCTTCCTAACAGTATGGACCCTTCCTGTGACTCGGGTGAATGTCCCCCGATACTTGCCCTTCTCAGGAGTGGGGACGGTTAAGCATGTGGCGTGTAGGGGCACAGGCTGTGCTGTATGAAATGGTGAGAGCCTCTTGCAGGCAGGTCATTGGCAAGGTGTAGAGGGGTCGATGGCGAAGGGTCGGTGTCTGTTGGATTCACAGGCACAGACCTCAGCCTGAGGGAGGGAACGTGGCTGTGGGAAGACCTAGTTAGAGTGAGTTCAGTTAATAGAGGGTGAGGGTGACGTTCCTGACAGAACGATAGTAGCCCTGGTTTCTTTGTAGACAAATAGCTAGCCCAGAGCTTAGTAATTCTGTAGTAAACCTCTGGAGTGGAGAAGGAACTGCTTTCTCCCCTCCTGTCGCCTGGGCCAGAGACTCTGGCCCTGCCTTCTCCAGAGAGGCTGCACCAAGAAACAGAGACAGAGGGAGAAGAGCCTTAGGGTTTCGACGCTGAGGTCCATGCCCCTGGGATGAAACATCTGGCACCACTGATGAGTATTCCACTTTTTATAAGCAAAACATCATTTCTGAGAGTTTTCAGCATCTGGCCAGAAGTTGTTTTATATTTGGCTTGCTCTCCTGGTCAGTGTGAAACTTAGAGCTGTTAGTAGGGGGATAACTGCCCTTCTGAGGCTCTCCTGTGTTCACATGGGGTTTCTGGGTGATTTGTTGACTAGGCCCCTCCAGGTTGCCCTCCAGGTGTGGGAAGTTTGTATTCTGAGCTTGGTTTGTTTGCTTGACATACGCCAAGAGTAAGAATTTAAAAGAGGAGAAAAGAAACTGATTCTTTTCCAAGTGTAATTAACGTGATTTTGCCAACCAAGGAGGAGAAAACAATCCCTGTGTATCGAAAGCATCCGAGCGGTGCAATTTGAATTTCTGGTGAGGAGAGCTGCACTTGGTTTGACTTACTGACCGCTGTTTTTACTGTCATGTAGAAGGACATGTTTTTGTCTGAGGCTACGGAATTCTTGGCAACGGAACAAACCTAGTGGAAACCGCTCTTCCGGAAATGATTCCACCCACTCTCTTCAGCTTGATGGAGTTCAACCCAGAAGTCCAGGTTTCCTGCATTTGCTGTGGACTCAGCCACTTTGCTCCCCTTACCAGTAAGTGGCGAAGCCTGTGTGGCCCCAGTGACGGGCCGAGCTGCACTCTCTTGGGTTCATCCTAAGCCGTGGGCAGCTTTCAGTGTCCATCCATCCAGTGGAGGGGCGCCCCGCGTGGATAATTACAGTGAGCAGCTCATCCAGATGTTGTTTGGCTTGAAGTTGTATAATGTGTGTCTTTTTTCATCCTGGAGTTTTGTTTTTGGTTCCTTTGGTTTGTGGTTGGGCTCATGTGAAAGTGAATTTTCTCAAGAGGATGCCAGTCGGTGGTAGGAGGTGGACCCTCGAGAATGTCAGGGTGCTGGGGAACCCAGCAGAGGTTTGATGAATCCCCGGGAGAGCCATCGGGAAATGAAAGTGTGGGGCTCATCCCGCTCCTGGCCAAGCCCAAACCCTGACCCAACCCAGGAATGAGGGACGGCAGGACGCTGATTTGTCAGATACCCTGGGGTTTTGTGGAGGGAAATATGCCCCATTTCTCCAAAGTGCCAGGACAGAATGATCAAAGCCAAGGCTGGAATGAAGCTGTTCTTGAAGGTTTGCCCAGTTACAAAGCCGTCAGACACCCAAGTGCCTCCCGCCCTCGGATGTGCGCTTTCCTTGATTGCCTCTCCCGTTCCACCACAGTAACTGTCAGGTCAGTCTGCTGCTCTTTAGTTGACCTGACTGGTAAGACTGAAGAAAATTAATTTCATTTTGTGGGGATCCTCACGTAAATTCGCTATTTCCTTGCACCTAAGAATGTTAATTTGTAAATCTCAATTACTCATCTCTGGTGAGTCATTGTTTTCTATTTAGGCGTCTGGGCCGGGACAGAGTGGGGTCATCCTCGTTAGTGTTCTCTGGCCCTACGCTACTGTGAGGACTATCCAGAGGCCCCCCCGACCCAGAGTCCTGATTGCCCTTCAGTTGTCGTCTGAGGTTCAGATCTCAGGCCTGTAACACACACGGGCTGTGGCGTGGACTGTGGGGGGGTGACTGTGTGCACAGCACCCTCGGTCGCAGTGATGACCGGGGTAGTCCCTCAGCACCGTCACTCGGAGTCAGCACTTCCATATGCTAATGTCTTGAGGATGCCAGACTCTTCTAAAGCTATTTTGATTTAAAAACTAAGAGTCATTATGGACTCAATCTGGAGGTATCAATGATCTATGGCTTAAACTGTGCAGAGTCACATCCTTGGAAATCCATATGAAATGTGCAAAATATTCAACTAGAGTACACTGTTTTCTGTTTGCTGTCATGCCATGTGGACGTTTTGGGTCACACCAAAATGAAATCCGCTTCTAGATTTCCCCCGAGACCCCACAGCCACCCTCCAGGTGCCGTGACTGTCCTAAGTAGAGGGAGCATCAGAGCTTGGGTATCTCTCCTTCTGTGCCCAGCGTTTGCATGTGGTCAGCTGGGAGTTGGACTTGGTTGGTTTCCCCTGAGATCTGCTAACCTTTTGGGGGCCAGACTGAATTGTTCTATTAAACACGTAAAATCTGAGGGTGGAGTCCCCAGGGTGGTGGTCAGACCAGAGGGGCTCTGATGGATGGGAACAAAAGGATTCCTTACTAATCAGCCAGATTATTTTAGTCCTGGCTTCTCCATGTCTTGTCTACTTCTTCTGCTTCTCAGGTGGAGGTGGTAAAATGGGGCCTCTGTGCCAAGGAGTGCCCAGAGCTGATGTGGACAGAAGTGGGGTCTGAAGGCTGGGTAGCAGGAGGCTGCCCCACCAGGTCTGGGGTCCCGTCCAGAGGTGGGCATTCCCGAGCCCAGTCTAGATTTGTTCTCCTGGACTGTCCTCTAGAGCACTTCGTCCGTTCTTGTCCCTCGTGGCACTTTTTACAGTTTGTAAACACGTATATATTGGTTTGATCGTTTGTTTCTTTCTAACTGTTTGACTAGCTCTTGTCCCATGAGGACAGGAACCGTACGTGTTCACTCACTGTCGTGTCCCAGCTCCCAGCACACAGACATCGACCCGGCCCAAAGAGGTGCCCAGTCACCCTGTGTCCCTTGACCAAATGCTCCCGAGATGTGGAAACCCAGACAAGGGATGACGGATGGAGGTCTCCCTCTATTAGGGCATGACCAGGACTGGAGGGTGCTCAGACTTCAGGACGTGTGGAGGGCAGGGTGTGGTCGGATGTGACTGTGGGTGAGGGGTGTGCATAAGGGACGAGCAGAGTGGACCATGACTGTGGGTGAGGGGCGTGCATATGGGGCGAGCAGAGTGGGCCGTGTCCAGGAGCCTCCTGGGCCTACAGCTCTGTGCATGTACTCTTCTCCATGTGACGGACACACCGTCATTCTGGGCTTGCACATGTCTTTGGTTTGGGGGTAGTATACCTTTCCCTTCAAAAGGAGGCATTAATGCCTGGTAGAAATTGAAGTTTAACATTGGGCTCTGTTTGTACCTGGTTCTAGAAAGCGTATTCTCATGACCCTTCCTCTTCTTGGTGACTTGCCTCTGGCCTAGCCCAGCCAAGCCACCCTTTTCCTTTCTGTGCAGACAAAGGAGAGCTGTTTGTGTGAGGCAAGAACATCCGAGGGTGCGTGGGAATCGGTTGCCTGGAAGACCGGTATTTGCCATGGAGCGTAAGGCTGGACTGGACGGGCGTGAGTGCGTGCCCACAGAGCAGACTACCTGATGTGGCAGCAGCGTCCAGTGTGCGGCTGGGCCAGGACCAGTTCCCTGGGCACTGCTTCCCCTCCCAGGTCCCAGCTGGCCTCCTCCTGCCCCAGCGCACCCTCTGCCAGGGCATCAGGAGAGAGCGCGTAGTGGTGAGGAGCCAGAGCGAGCGCCCAGCAGCGGCTTCTCAGGCTGCAGGCTCCCTGGCGCTGCGCTCCTTCCTGGGGCTGTGAGTGAGCAGCCTGTGCAAGCAGGGGGCAGCCTGACCAAGGGTTCCAGTCCCCCTGTGCCCTGGAAGAGGCCCTGTCAGAGGCTGTCCACGGGCACGTGGAGCAGAGAAACAGAGGCCCCCCGGGGCCTCAGAGAGGCAGAAGCTACAGGCCAGGCTCCACAAGGCCCAGAGGGGCTCCCAAGGGGGAAAGATTTGAAATGACAAAGCTGGCGTGCCAGGAGCTGTTTGCAGAGGCCCGTTTGGAGGAATGTTTTACATGCATTTAAAAGAAAGCAGGATATTTAATATTTAGAGTGCCTTACCACAGCCACCAAAGTGAAAAATAATGTTTTTCATACCGGGGAGAATGCAATTAGACCAAAAGGCTCATTTCAGTGTTAAAGTGTTCTTTCTTAAATTGTAGTTTATATTACTGTTTACTAAATCAGTTCTTCTAAACAAAGCTATTGATGTTTTTGAACACGGAACATACGTACTTGGTACAAAGTGTCTTATGAAAACTAAGTCTCCCGTCTCTTGTCCCAGAGGCACCACCGGTTCTGGTTCTCATGTTGCCTCCAGAGACAGACTGCGGAGAGTGCGTGTGTGTGCCTGCGCGCGACCGTATGCACGCACAGGCCTAAGTATTTCCTTTGAAGGCTGGATTCTAATAATGTCTTTTGAAATTGTGAGAAGCATTTTTAAAAAACACTTGTAAAAATGCAAAAAAAAATGTATAATTTAAATACAATAAGGATTTATCTTTCAAAAACCCACTGCAGAGTGTTTCGAGGCACTTTGGTGTTTCAGGGGCTGTTTCCATCGGGCCTTCCCTCTGCCGCTGGCTCTGTTGGTTCCCTGTGACCTCGGCAGGCCCACAGACACAGAAACTGTTTCCACCATTAGCTTCGTTGCTATAATTTATCCTTTTTTTCCCTGCGAAAAGTCTGTCTGCAGGCTCCGGGCTCCTGTCAGTTCAGCGAGTGTGTGAGGACACCCTGAATGCAGTGACCATGGGCCACTCCGACGTGTCTTCTGGCTGTCCTGACTTCTTACACTCAGGCTCTGTCCTTCTGCATGTATTGGGGTCTGTAGAGGAGGCCAGTGCACAGCCCGAGTGGCAGGTGTGGCCTGAGAAGGTGGAGGGACTCTCATCACACGGTGGCCACCATTATCTCCCTCAGTGGATAGCCGTTCCCAGGGGCATAGGTCTCAGTCTTCTGTTCCCTGAGCACCCGCCAGGTGTACATGCTGCCAGTCCATGATGATTTCTGGCGGGGACGGGGGTCTCTTGCTGGCACACAGACCCTGACATCAGTGAATCCAAAACACTTGGCCTGCCATTCTCGTCAGGTCCACCCCTGACTCACTCAGGAGAGTCTTGTCCTGATCATGCTTGTTTCTTGAATATGTGGTTGGCTCGCATTTTCACGAGGTCAGGAAACACCTACTGTGCACTCACTGTGTTCATGTGACACAGTCAGACGCTGAGAACCACGCGGCAGGAAGAGTGCTCTGACTTGGCACAGCGGGTGACAATCTCGCTGAGCACCTGGCACAGGGTAGACACTCGGGCTGCGTTTCTGAAGATCCACACTGTTCTCTCTCCTCATGGGCAGCCCTGGTCAGGTCCCAGCACCTCCTGACAAGCAGCAGAGTTACTCACAACTCTGAGGGCCGTTCTCCCCGCAGGGGCAGCATGGGAGCTGCTCATTGCCTCGGCCTAACCATGCAGCCTGACCTTCCCAGAGACCACTTCAGATGGCCTTGGGGGTGGCCCCCAGCACTGGGGTGGCTCTGTGAGGTCTCCATTCTCCTGGGGCCTGCCCTGCCCCAGGATTGAGCCCCAGGAATGTATCCCCTCCCCCAAGGAGCCCACACTTGCCTTTCTCTCTCCCAGGGTGCATCACCCAGCTACCCTCAGACGCTCATGCTGTGGCGACCAAGAAACCCAGCCTTTCTTCCACACCAACCTTGATATTTCTCATGGAACAGCCCAGATTGAGCTTGAGCTGGAGACAGTGCTTGGAGTCCCTCTTGCTGTGATTTTCTCGGGGCCACACTGAGGGCATGCTGAGCAGTCAAGTTTAAAAGGAAAAATCCCGAGAGTGTGGTCACCTCCTTGAACCAGGAGTCCATTGTCTTGCTAGGGAGGCAAACATGTGTGATGTAGCTGGTGTGGGGGCTGCCCATGAGGAGCAGAGAGACTTGGTCTTGCTGTCGCTCTGGTAGGGTGGTGCCAGCTGAATTGCCAGAGAAGAGCACAGGAATCTGTGCCCATCAGAAAAATGGCCCTTGTGAGTCCACCCTCAGAGACGGAAACTGAACAGGCTCAGGCTCATGACCGAAAGCTGTTCCACAGCTAAGTCATCCACCCTCATTACAGCGGGAGAACACTGAAGATGAAGCAAAGGCCTGATTGGGTCCCTGTTCCTGTCTGACTGTACGCCAGGAGCTGCCAGGTGCAGGGGATGCAGTGGTGAGAAGGACGCGTTCATTCCAGCTGGCACATCTGGGTGCAGGCTGCCTCTAATGAGTCTGGCCTCAAACTAGGGAATCAAGATGAGGCCGCCTGCTCTGGGGGCCATGTTCATGAGGGGATTCCTTTGGGCAGATTCAACCCTTTACCCTGGGCCTCACAACCTTGCCTGTATGATAGAATCATCTGGGAGGTTACTGATTGATTGTTTTGATGTATGCGAATGATCCAAAAAAAATAAAACGCTGGGCCAATGTAAAACTCGTACATGAAGTTCTGGCATTATTCATAATAGCCAAAAAGTGGAACCACCCAAATGTCCACCAACTGTTGAATTCGGTACAAGTGTCTGTGTGAACGTGTTCTCAGTTTTCTCAAGTGTATACCTAAGAAGTGGGATCACTGGTGCCTTCATTTAATTTTTTAAGTTTGGACACTTACCACATATTTCATGACACGCTCGGTGATCTTGAGTCCAAGACACGGAGTATTAATTGCCCTGAAAACAACGCGGGCTGTTCCCTATAGGCTCCTCAGAGACTCTGCCTGCTCTCCGAGGTTCTCCCGGGACAACAGGACCCTCCCGGTGTCCCAAGCTCATCAGGGTGGGAGATGGGCCTGGGTCTCGCTGACGCTGCAGAGCTTCCCGCTGGATCAGATCAGGTCCAGAGCTCCTGGAAAAACAGCTCAAATGAGATGCTCCCCCACCAACATTTGCGAGGTGGGAGCTCCCGGTTCTTGCCTCCGTCCTCCTCCTCCTTCTCTGTGCTGCCTCCACCATGTTGATAGGGACATCCTCTAACCCTCAAGAGTGTCAGAATAACTCATATTCTTTCTTGGCCATCCTTCACGCCCAGCATCCATTCCTGTTGTTTTTTCTACCACATCGATATTTTTAAAACATTGACATGTGAGTCACATGACGTAGGACCATTTTAAAGTGTACAATTAAGTGGTTTTAGCGTATTGTCTATGTGGTGCAACCACCCCCACGATCTCATCCCGCACATTCCCTTTGGAGAGCTCGTTTTGACCATCATGAGCCCCCTGCCCCCCCAGAGGAATGTCACATGATAAACCCGGGGGGCCATGTGACCTCAGTTGTTGCTGTTCTGTGGCCCAGTTCTTTACATTACCTTTTAAGAGAGGGTGGGGGACGTTTTACACCGATATTTTATCCAAGAGAAACTGAATCAGACTCTTGGGGGTGGAGTCCTGGCATGGGTAACCCCCCTGGGGGTCTGAATGTGAGCAGTGGTGAGAACCTGCCACAAGCAGCCAGAGCTGCTCCAGGAGGAATTATGCCCTGGTTAGGCGAGGGGCACAGTCATGGTTCTGAGGGCTGGCTGGACATCTGCTGGTCCCCTGATACTCCGCTGCCTCCACCACCCCAACTCTGCACAGGGACGACTCTAGAACCAGCCAGGGGCCTCCTCCTGAGAACTGAGACCAGGACCCTGGCAGTCCCCCTTTCCTGCTCCTATCAGCCCTCTTCATAACCAAGACTCCCACTCAGATGCTAAGTTTGGTCCCCTGCGTGGAAGTCCTCAGTGGCTCCCCATGGCCTATAGGAGGGTGAGGCCCCTGGCGGACCTGAGCACCCACCTTGCATTTCAGCCTCATCCCCTACCTGCCGCATCAACTCCTCCCTCCCCCGCCGCACTCCTCCATTCCAGCCAAGGTTCCCTCTGGCCCTCTGCGCCTTTGCTCCTCCCTCTGCTGGGTCCCCATCTTACCAAGCTCAACCCTAATGTCCTGGCTTCTTGTTCTGCCCCCTACTACTGGACAGTGGTCATTCCCTCCCCCTGGGCACAGCACACCCTTGTGGTCTAGCCTGGCCTTGCACTCTTTGGACTAGCTCCTTTCCCTGTCTTCTCACCTCCTAGAGAGACGCAGGTCCAGGGGCCACAGCCTGTTCCTCGGGGTCCCCAGCACCTGGCACAAGGTCCAGCACCGCCCAAGTGACAGTGACTGTGAGTGAGTGGTGGGAATGGGAGATCGGGCCCTGGAGTTCTTTGTAACTTTTGAGATTTTGGGGGAAATCAAGAGTCCCCGTGGATGTCCCAGCTCCAATGGGGTCTCTGAAGGAATGAGGGGGGCGTAGTCTGAAGACCCCAGAAGGGAAAGCATTCACAGCATCCAGAACTTTCTTGGGCTCAGGGTGGTGAGTGAGCTTCATCCTCATTGTCACTCCCTTCAATCCTCAGGTCCACTTTTCCTGCGGGCAGGGGTGAGACAGGTGGGAATGGAGGTTGGTGGGGTTCAGTGCAGGCTCAGGTCTTCAGCACTGCCTTGGTCACACTGGCCCTCTATGGAAAACGTCAGAGAGGGGCAGTGAAGGGTGTCCAAGGTCCAAGACCTCTGTCCTGCTTGGGCATCCTGCGTGCCTACCTGTCAAAAGGGCAGGAACCAAATGCCAGAGCCCTGTGTTAGGGACGCTGGGCACGGAGCCCTCCCTCGTGCCCCCAGGGTATCTTGTAGGGAGGCGTCAGCTCCTGGGCTTCTAGCACCAAGGACCTTCCTGGGGGTGTGACATCCACAGCACGGCTCCAGGCTTGGGCCAGAGGCCCTGTGGCCCGGAATCCAGCCCCGTATCCTCCCCATGCACCAGCAAGGCCCTGTCCTGCTCCGCAGGCCCCCTCACCCCCAGGCCTGCCTCTGCCAGAGGTTTGGGAGGAATGATGGGCACAGTAGCCGGTCTCCAAGATGACCCCAGTGACCTTGGCCTCTTGGTTTCACACCCTTGTGTGTTCTCCTCCTGTGTCAAATCAGAGCAGGGCTGTATGGTGACAGAGTATGGTGGAGGCAGAGGCGTGTGAATTCTGAGGCTCAGGGCCAAAAAACCATTTTGGTCCCTACACTGGCCCTTGAATCCCTTGTCCTGGGGGAATCTGGGCACCGTATTGTGAGGACACTCAAGCAGCCCCATGGGGAGACCCATGTGGAGAGGAACAGGCTCCCTGCCAACAGCTGAGCCCAACTTGCCAGCCCTGTGAATAAACCACCTGGGAAGTAGATCCTCCAGTCCCAGCCAGGACTTCAGATGATTGCAGCCTCCCGAGGGACCCTGAGCCAGCTGCTCAAACTGCTCCCGAATTCCTAACCCACAGAAACGGTGACACGTAAACAATCATTTTAATCCATTGCGTTTGGGGCAACTCGTTACCCTGCATCAGGTAACTAATACAGCCCCTCTTGCTCTGGGGATGTGTCCTCTCTCAGCCGCTGAGTGTGGACGGGGAGGCTGTTCTGCCTTCCTCCCAACCCCTGGCCATGTTCCCCGACCATGGAATGGAGAAGGAAAGAGATGAGGTGTGGCCCTGGAGCAGCACAAAATCAGACGCCCTCAGCCAACATATTTTTCTCCATTTTAATTAACACTTTACAAAGTACAAAATACATTGTATTTTGGGGGGAACAGTTGGTATTTGTTTCTCTCCATCACACAGTACGTGAATCTTGAGGGTCTTGTGTTTCTTCAAGAAAGAAAGAAATCGTGAGGGTCCCCACCAGGGTGTAAGGCTGCCCAGTTCTCCCCTCTCCAGACTTTGGGACAGATGTAAGTGCCACTGCTACTGCTGGTGACCTTGGGCAGGCCGGGTGAGGGCCAGACCCCCGAAGACGAGGTCCTGAACAGGGCAAGGCCCCCCAGAATACCATTGTACCCCCAACATCCACTCACCCCATCTCAGGGTGACGGAAATGATCTTTGCATAGAGGAGGAGGTTGGCTTGAGATTTTGTTTGTTACCGCCTGACCCCAGCTTTGGAGCTTACCCTGCCCAGCACTCTGGAACATTTCCTGAATAGGTAAACTGAGGTAGGGAACAGGGAAATTCACTGGGCTTAGCCTGTGTCTTGGGACATGAATTTGGCCTATTTTTCATCCCCCCTTCCCGCCCCATCTCCAACTTGCTGGACCCTCTTCAGGGACGAGCCCCAGTAGGCGAGGGGGCACCAGCACCCAAAACCTCTCCCTGTGAACAGTATCCTAAGGACTGGATGCTTCTGAAGAGCCAGCTCAGCAGGTCTAGCCCCTTTGGGCTGCATGGACTGCCAGGCCTCGCGCTGCACAGCAGAGCCCCTGCTGGAGACACCTCTGCCCCCTCCACAGAGCAGATTTACACAGTCAAGTGGGCTGGGGCAGTCCTGCATGCAAGGCCTGCCACACCACCATCAGCTCCACATGTGGCCCCCGGATAAGAATGCTACCGAGGCCTCAAAATACGGGATGAGCCAATCCCTCAGCTAGGATTTGGGCTCTGCACACGTGTGCTGGCACACACCCTATTGTGGATGACACAGCACATGCTCACACTTACATGTGTGTGTATGAACACACGTTTGCCGTGTACAGAACACTGTCCTGCCCCCAGGGCAAGGTCCACCTTGCACTCCTGACTCTCACAGCCTCCCACCTCCTTGAAGCAAGAGCCACAAACTCCCTCACCACCAGGCTGCCCACAGACGCCAGGGGCCGGGCCGCAGGCTCCTACCTCCCATCCAGCCGCTCCTGGTGCCGCCTGCCTCAAGGCCAGAGGCTGCCTCAGCCACCAGCTCCTGCCTTTACCTTCCCAAGAGAGCAGGCGTCATAAGAGGGGTGGACATCAAAGCTGAAGGTATGGAAAGGGGACGAGAGACAGTTAAGCTTGTCCTTTTGCTGCCTCTAATTTGAAAATGAAAGAAAGAAAAGAGCCAGATGAGCTCTGAGAGGTAGGGAAAGGTCTCTCCTACAGCAGGGCTCCACTCCCCTCAAGACAGCCCCGCCACTCTTCCCAAGCCTGCCCTCTGCTGGGCCGACCACCGTCCACCACTCTAGTTTCTCCCCTCCCAGGAGGCCTCTGTGAATGGAGGGCTGCTGCCCCTCCCTCAGCACAGTATCCAGGAACCTGAAAGGCCAAAGCTCATGTCTTTCCACTGCTGGGAGACTCCATCATCCTCCCCCAGGCTCCTCTCACTAAGCCAATCACCAACTCCATTTCTCAGTGGATGTGACAGCAGTGACTGGCTGCTCCCTGCCCTGGCTTACAGTGGGCACACATATATTGGGGGTATTTTCTTCCTAACCCTGCCCAGTGTTCACTCAGAGAGTGGCATCAAAAATTTCTCAGTCCCAGGACTGGAGTGCTCTGTTCTCATATGGGAGCTCCTCAAGGTTCCCTCTCTTAGCCGGGGTTGGCAAGGGCCCTAGTTGTCCCCACCTCCAGATCCAGAAGCTCAGAGAGGTGGCCCAGGGTAGCTGTGAGACTCCTAAAAGTCTTCCTGGGAAATACTGCCAGGAGGGGCTGGTGGTGGGTGAACAGGTTCATATTCGATGATCAGGCAAATGGTGCCTTGGCATGGGGTGGGGGCCTGGCCCTTCCTATCTCCCCAGAGCCTTCTCTCCTGACCTCCATAGCCTCCTCTGTCACCACAAAGTGCCAGGCTCCACCAGAGCGTGCATCATCTTCTGGACACCACACTGGTCTCTGAGGCCATGCTGACTGGTGGGGGGAGGTCACAGTGGGCGGCTCTGAGTCACCTGGCTCCCTCCCTTCCCTCCAGGGGTCTGTGGCCTGGGGTTGGTGGGAGGGGGAGAATGCTGGTTCTTGGGGGGCTCTGGACCCTCTGAATCTTTGGGAGTAGAGTTCTGCACACCTCTCCATCTTGGATGAGTACTCTGGGCTGAGGGCAGTGGCATGGGTAACACCTCTTGGGGGCTTTGGAGACCCCCATGGAGGAAGGAGGTGCAGAGTTGGCACTGTCAATCTCTCTCCTGGGTCAGGACTGAGGTCTGAGGGAGAAAGATGTTTCTTGGGAACCAGGGGAACCAATGCCAAAGGTTGAGCGAGGTCAGATTTTTCTACTTGGTGGGGGAGGGAAAGGGGTGGTCAGGGCTCCCCCTGCCCCTCACTCTCCTCTCCTGGAGCTCTCACCACTCTGGATGGGGCAGGGAGGAGCGAGGGTGGTGTAGAGGGTTTGAGCTTTTCTCACCAGGGGGAGGCACGGAGGCAAAGACACACACGGGAGTCCAGGTGGTGGATCTGAGTGCCCGCTCACCCTGCCTTTTGGCAGCCTGGCCCAGGAGCCCCATTTCCCTCCTGTGCCACCTGCCTCCCCAGTCAGTGCCCAGAGATCCTCAGCCCCTACAGGGCATCATCCTCAGGTCTCCCTGAGCCATTGGCTGCCCTTAGCACCCACCTTCACCTTCAGCCGTTGGGAAATGTGGCCTCCAGCTCTTCTGCTGGGGCATGGGGTCAAGGATCATGCAAGACTGCAGTGCCCAGCATGGGTTTTCTCTGAACTTTTCTCTGTATGACTGGCCTCTATTTTCAGGTGTGGATTTCTGGTGCTCATCACCCCTGGTACCCCCAGGGACTGCCCTCTTTTATGTCACACAGTGGACGTGAGCTCCACGTGAGCAGGGACCACATCAGGTTGTGCTCCCTGGTGAAGTCACAGTGCTTGGCACACAGCAAGGACTGGAGGATGTTGGCTGAATGATTGAATAAATGAACCAGTGAATGAACAAATGAGTGAATGAATGAGTGATGACTGAATGAATGAGTGTAGGAATGAATGAGAGAATGACTGAGTGAGTGATTGAAGGAATGAGAGAATAAACGAAACAATGAGTGAATGGGTGAGTGAATGAAAACACAGAAGCAGGTGTGATCCAAACAGGAGGAGCCTTTGTTTCTTCTCCTCTGGACTCTGCCCATCTCATGGGCCCGGGCCAGTCCCTGTCTCTCCTGGCCTCAGTTTCCCAACTGTCTCCTGAGAGCCTGCTCTTGGAACTGCATCAGCCAGCTCAGTGTGGACACGGCTTGTGCTCTCCCCGGCGTGGGGGCGGTAGGGACGCGCTCGGGGCGCACGGGCCTCCCTCCAATGGGCGGTCGCGGGTGGACCCGCGAGGGGGCAGCCGGGCCTCACGTCCCCAGCCGGGCACGCTCTCGGGGCCCACGCACAGCGCATGCACGTGACCCCGCTCCTCCGCGCACATGCGCAACACCAACAGCTGCCACAGGGCTGGTCCCGAGGGTCCCCACTCCGCCGACTGCTCTGTGACCCCCACATCGGTTGGGGCGTTGGAAGAGGCCCTGGATCCAGTGTGGGGCCGGGTCGTGGGTGCTGTGGGGTGGAGGACAGCGTGTGGGGACTCCTGTCTCCCCAGAACTCCCAGCCCCTCGTCTCGGTACAGCTGGCGCCCAGGGAGAGGTTTCAGAAGAGGCTGCGGCTCCCGGAGAGACTGGCCTCCGAGCCCGAGAGAGACCCGCCTTTGGTTCCGCCTCCGGGTTGCACGCGGGGGGACGGTGAACCCTTTGCTCTGTGTCCCGGGCCTTTGTCACGGAGGCCTGCTTGTTCGTGTGTGCAGGGACAGCTGGAGACCTCCATCGCCTCGGTGAGGGAGACGGGCCCTGACCCCGCCAGCCTGCAGGTGAGAGAGCTGGTCCCAGTCCCCAGAGGCAGCACCGTCCCGCCCACTGTGCCCGCCCACTGTCTGGGCACCTGTGGGAGAGACGGGACCTGGTGGCAGGAGCATACCTGTCATGAAGGTTGATGCTACTTGGCCGAGGAGACAAACGTGTTTCGGCTCATTGATGCTCATTCATGACGAGCTGATACATTTATTGTGGGTCGACTATGTGGACTGAGGGGTCAGGACTCCAGTCAATTTGTTCCAATCTCTGTGGGGATGAACTAAAAATGGCAACTTGCCCTAGAGTTTTCTCTTGTCCAGTAGCCTGTTTTGTTTCTGTGTCAGGGAAAGAACTAAAATGATCCTATAGGGCTGGCCCCGTGGCTCAGCGCTTGAGTGCGCGCCCTCCACTACTGGCGGCTCGGGTTCGGATCCCGGGCGCGGCCCGACGCACCGCTTCTCGGACCATGCTGAGGCCGCGTCCCACATACAGCAACTAGAGGGATGTGCAGCTATGACATACAACTATCTGCTGGGGCTTTGGGGGAAAAATTTTTAAAAATTTAAAAAAGGCAGCTTTCTTTGAAAATGTCCTAAGGATCAGCCCATTTCTGGCATAGAGAGGAGAGTTCTTCGTGGCTCCCCAATGAGAAAGTGCCCTGGACCAGAAGTCAGAGACACTCCCAGTGTGTCCTTGAACCCTCCCTGGGCGTCAGTTTCCTCATCTGTAAAATAGGGCTATTGTGGAGGTCGTAAGTGGTTTCCAGAAGTTCTTACAGCTCTGAGAGTGATGCCTTAAGCTACCAAATGTTCCTGAAGCCATGAAGGAGGGGTCACAAATGGTGTTGTTACCGCTTAACAGTCATAAGCTAGTAAATATGAAAATGAGAGGGGCCCAGCTCGCAGATGGATGATTCCAGTGAAACTCCTTCACACCTTGTGTGTCATGGAAAGTTCTCCTTTACATGCTCCCTGCGCAGGTCCTGCTCCTTACCTATCGCCAGAGTTCATCGTTGACCTTGGGCACTTTCATTGGTCTTTTGGGAGGATTTCTGTTCAACTTGATGAGTTCCTGAATATCGTACCCAGTGAATCACTCCCAATATTACTCATTAATTCCAAGTCCTATTTTTTAAAATCCCATCTCCAGCCCTGTTCTGGGCAAGTTGTCTAAGCAAACCTCAGTGTCTTGGTCCAATTGAATTGTAGTGAAGATATCCCCGTGTACACTCATGTTTTCTCCCCTTTGATGTATTTCCCACATGGAATAGCTGCTTTGAAAATCAAAAGATAAAATTTCCTCTCTGTCCTCTGCCAGCTACCCTCCTGCCAAGAGAGACACTCTAAGCTGCACGTGCTTCACCTTGGGAAGATCAAGGCGTAAATTCAAGGTAAAATTTCATCAGTGTGAAGGTTAGGGTTAGGGCTGCTCGTGCCCATGCTGCTGGCTGGACCAAGTCTGCACCCCCTCCTCCAGTGGCCAACCCCTCCATCCATTCCTTCTGAGGACGTCTTTCCCCATTTCCCTGGGGGTGGGCTTTGTGAAGGTGGGTTTTGTGGGGTTGTGACCCATATTGTTTGGATGGGTTGGGTCTTGGTGTTATAGCAAGTGCCTAGTCCGGCTGCTCCTGGGACCAAGACACATCTCCAAGTTGAAACAAATTATCTTTCTCTGTATTTTCGTAAAACAGCTGTGTTGAGATATCGCTCACATGCCGTGTAAGCCACCCATTTAAAGTGTACAAATCAATGGCTTGTAGTAGAGTCACAGAGTTGGGCAACCATCACCACAACAGTGGAACATTTTCATCACCTCAGAATGAAACCCTGGACCCATTAGCAGTCACTCCCCCTTCCCCCATCGCCACAGCCCTAGACAACCACTCCTCTACTTTTTCTCTCTCTCGATTTGTCTATTTTGGACCTCTTATATACACAGAATAGTACAATGTGTGTTCTTTTGTGATAGCTCCTTTAATATGTCATGTTTTCAAGGTTCATCCTTGATTGTAGTGTATCGGTAATTCTTTCTGTTTTGTGCCAAATGATTTTCCATTGCATAGATATACTGTATTTTATTGATCCATTCATCGGTTGAGGGACATTGGAGTTGTCTCCACCTTTTGGCTATTATAATAATGATGCTATGAACATTCACGTACAAGCTTTCATGTTTTCATGTCTGTTGGGTACACACCTAGAGTGGAACTGCTGGGTCATGTGAAAACTCTCTAAATTTTGAAGAATTGCTAGACTATTTTCCATCTTTATTCCTGCCAATAATGTATGAGGATCCCAGTTTCTACCTATCCTTGACAAGACGTCTTAATATCTATATTTTTAATTTACAACCATCCTAGTGGATGGGAAATGATACTTATTGATTGTGGTTTTGATTGCATTTTCTTCCTGGATAATGGTGTTGAACGTTTTTCATGTCTTTATTGGCCATTTGTATATCTTCTTTGGAGAAATATCTGCTCAGCTCCTTTCCCCATTTTTAAATTGGGTTATTAGTTTCTTTATTATTGAGTTGTAAGCATTCACTCTATCTTCTATTTGCAAGTAGCTTGTTATATATATGGTGAGCTGGTATTGTGTCCCATTCAGCAGGCTGTCTTCTCACTTTCTTGATACTGCCTTTTGATACACACAAATTTTTAATTTTGATGAAGTCCAATTTGTTTATTTTTTATTCGTGTGTTTTTGATGTCCTATCTAAGATATCATCACCTAACTCAAGGTCAAAAGTTATATTCCTAGGGCCGGCCCAGTGGCGCAAGCGGTTAAGTGCCCGTGCTCTGCTGCGGCAGCCCAGGGTTCGCTGGTTCGGATCCCGGGCGGGCACCGACGCACCGCTTGTTAAGCCATGCTGTGGCGGCGTCCCACATAAAGTAGAGGAAGATAATGGATGTTAGCCCAGGGCCAGTCTTCCTTAGCAAAAAAGAGGAGGATTGGCATTGGGTGTTAGCTCAGGGCTGGTCCTCCTCACAAAAAAAAATAAATAAAATAAAAGTTTTATTCCTGTTATGAGAGGTTCGGGGATTCGATCGGAGATGTAAAATACACTTTCCACTCCAAACAAATGGACTGAAGGTATATTTTATTATATAGAGGATAGTAAAGGTGACAGTCTGCAAACAGATCAAATAGGTCAAATATTAAGAGGGAAAAAACATCAGCTCGATTGGAAAGGGAAAACACCCACATCGGCTGAAGAGAAATGACACAAATCAACTGGAAAGAGAAACACCAGGTTGACCGAAAAGAGAACACATCAAATCAATTACTTCATATCAAATCAATTACTTCATATCAAATCAATTACTTCATATCAAATCAGTTACTCACAACATCCACGCCCCACTGCCGGGAGAGCCCTGTCAATCGACGCGGCTGGGCAAGGATCACACGTCCTGGGCAAGGTGTCCCTTCCACAGGTGGAACTCTCACCAGGTCTCAGCTTCCAGCAGTTTATATAAGCAGTTACAGAGTTTACAGAGCAAGCATCTAGTGTTCCCATGCCCAAAACAGTTATCAGTGGCATACGTGCACTGAGCCCCTTGGCTAACGTCCCAGCCCAGTGGTTGTGTACGTGCATTGTTTTCTTTGGTTATCATCTTAGCCCGGCACAGATGGCCAGTCCATCCCGTGCTACCACGCTCCAAGAGCCTTGAACTGTTACAACTTGCAACTCCCTCCATGGGAGAAAGGCCAGTTCCCGGGAAAAGGCCAGTTCCCCCCACACAGAAAGCAGCTTTGTATTTCTTTGTGTGCTGGTGGCTATAGGTCAATGGAGCGGCCAAACATGGCTGTACTCATGTCAAGACAATTCCCATGTGTTTTCTTGTAAGAGTTGTATAGTTTTGTCTCATATTTAGCTGTTGGATCTATTTTGAGTTCATTTTTGTAAGTACTGTAAGCAAGGAGTCCAACTTCTTTGCGTGTGAAAATCCAGTTGTTTCAATACCATTTGTGGACAACACTGTTCTTTCCCCATTGAATTGTCTTTTCACTCATCAAAAATCAATTGACTGTAAATATGTAGGTTGATTTCTGGACTCTCAATTCTATTCCGTTGGTCTGTATGTCTATTTTTTATGACAGCACCACGCTGTATTCATTATGGTAGCTTTGTAATAATTTTTGAAATTGGGAAGTGTGAATACTCCATCTTTGAACTTCTTTCTCAAGATTGTTGTGGCTCTTGTGGCTCCCTTGCATTTCCACATGAATTTTAGCCTTGGCTTGTCAGTTTCTGCAAAAACAGGCAGCTGGGAGTTTGCTTGGAATTCCACTGAATCTCTAGTTCTATTTGTGGAGTATTGCCACCTTAATAGTATCAAGTCTTCGCATACATGAAGATGAAATGTCTTTCCATTTATTTTGGTCTTCATTAATTGCTTCCAATAATGTTTTTTATCTTTCATTGTACAACTCTTGTACTTCTTATGATAAATTTATTTCTAATTATTTCATTGTTTTGGATGCTATTGTAAATTAACATATTTTCTTACTTATATTGTCAGATTTTCCTTTGCTAGTATATAGAAATAAAATTGATATTTTAAAACTTGACATATGATATTATATTAGTTTCAGGCATATAACATAATGATTCTATATATGTATATATTACCAAAGATCAACACAATAAGTCTGGTTAACATCCATCACCTCACATAGTTACAGATTTTTTTCTTGTTATCAGAACTTTTAAAATCTGCTCTCTTAGCATCTCTCAGATGTACAATACAATATTGCTAACTATAGTCACCATGTTTTTTGTTATATTTCCAGGACTCATTTATTTTCTAAGTGGAAGTTTATACCTTTTGACCCCTTCATTCATTTGCCCAACCCCCACCCCCTGCCTCTGGCGACCACCAAGCTGTTCCCTGTATCTGTTAGCTCAGTTTTTGTTTTTTTTTTTAATTTTAGATTCGCCATTTAAGTGAGATCATATGGTATTTGTCTTTCTCTCTCTGACTTATTTCACTTAGCATAATGCCCGTCTATGTTGTTGCAAGTGGCAGGATTTCTTTCCTTTTTATGGCTGAATAAGATTCTGTTATATATATATACTTACACCACATCTTCTTTACCCGTTCATCCATCAAAGGACACTAGGTTGCTTACCGTGTCTTCACTATTGTAAATAAATGCTGCAATGAACAGTGGGGTGCAGATATCTTTTTGTGTTAGTGTTTTTATTTCCTTTGGATAAATATTCATAAGTGGAATTGCTGGATCATATGGTAGTTCTATTTTTAATTTTTTGAGGAATCTGCATATTCTTTCTCATAGTGGCTGCACCAATTTATATTCCTATACAATGGATTTTTTAAATTAATCTTGTATCCGGCAGCTTTGTTAATCTCATTTCTTAGTTCCAATAGTTTTTCCATGTATTCTCTGTGATTTCCTCTATATGTGGTCACATCATTTGAGAATTGAGATAGTTTTACTTCATCCCCTCCAATCTAGATACCTTTTACATCATTTTCTTGCCTAATTGACCTGGCTAAAACCTCCAGTAAAATGTAGCATAGAATTGGCAAGAGTGGCTAATGCTCATCTTGTTCTTGACCTCAGGGGTGGCATTTCCAGTCTTTCCCCACTGACTATGACGTCGGTGAGCTGTGGACTGTTCACAGATGCCCTGGACGAGGCTCAAGATATTCCCATCTGTTTCTAGTTTCTTGAGTGTTTCTATCACGAAAGGGTGTTGGATTTTGTCATATGGTTTTTCTGCACCTAGTGGATATTAGCTTTTGCAGCAGCTTTTAAACCATGAAATCGTCTTCCCTCCCCTCTTCCTCCATCTTTCTCCCTCACACAAACACACAGAACCTCTCTGGAGGCAAACCAGAACCCACATATTAAATACTTGCTGAAAGCCAGTCGAATGACTAGTCTAGACCTCTTGATCCCATCATCCCTGCCCTGGCTGCTGTGTAACTGGGGGGTGGGCCCACTCCAAACAGGTGACGACAGAAATTCACATACTCATGATAATTCCGAGGGTGGTGGCTCCCTCTGGATTGCATTCTCCGTCGTGTTCTCTTCTCTTTACTGACTGTAGAGTGAAAATATTTAGCATGAAGGGAGAGGATTGTGCAGGAAAGAGCATATATCAATTGTGTGTGCTGAAAGGTAACAATAAATAGGCAAAAAACTTGACTTCTTCAAGAAATGTGTTAAAGGAAATATGACATATTCTCTACAGACCTTCCTGGCGTGGAAGCCCACATTCTGAAAATACGGTGTCTGGTTAATTTTCTGAGGCCTCGTGTATCACTTTTCCATTGCAGGAGTCTGGGTGCTGACCCTGTTGTCGGCCGGCCTCACGAGGGTGAGCTTTCTGTTCCATAATTTGCCCGGTTTCAGGTAAGAGGCCTTTGGGGTCATTTGCATGTCTTCAGCAGGAAAGCGTCAGCCACGCTTTCTCAGAATTATCAGGAAGTGCCAGCAGAGCCCGACATGCAGTACGAGGTCTGGATTGGACAGACACTTCGTCTGCAAACTTCCTATGGCACTGAGTTTCTGAAGCCCTTAAAGAACAGTGATTCTAAAGTGGAAAAAGGAAGGACAAAGGCATTTCAGCATTGTGTTTGTCAGAGTTCTCCAGAAAATAACCAACAGGATACATATGCATGTGCACACATACACACACACACACACAGATGTGTGTATATGTATGTGTAGAGAGAGAGAGAGACTGATTTTAATATATTGGCTCATGTGCTCATGAGGGCTGGCAAGTCCAAAATCTGTAGACCAGGCTTGCAGACTAGAAACTCAGGCAGATGTCTAGATGCTGGAGTCTCGAGGCAGATTTTCTTCTTTGGGAAACCTCAGTGTTAGCTCTGAAGGCCCTTAGCTGATGAGGCCCACCCAAATTATTGACAGTAATCTCTTTTACTTGAAGTCAACTAATTGTACGTGTTAACCACATCTACAGAATACCTTCACAGCAAGACGCGATTAAATATCCAGTTTGATTAAACAGCTGCATACTATGGCCTGGTCGGGTTGACACACAAGACTAACCATCAGAGCCCAGGCTCCCTCAACTTGGCGCCCACTCACATCTCCTTTAGCCGCATTTAATCTCCAAATAAGGACAGGAAGAAAGTCATTCTTCCCTCTAACATGGTACCCCTCTCCTGTGGACAACTCAAAACACAAATACTCTCCCCAAGGAGGATGCAAAGTTCTTGGGTGATGTGCACTCCTTTCCTTGATATCCTATGACTTAAATACTATCATGTGAAGTTAACTGTTATTGATACATCTAGTTACATATGATGTTCTGTGATAAGAAGATAAGGAACAGAAGAAAAAAATTTATTTGATACATGCACACTGTCTACAGTCTGGGAAGGCTTCCTGGAAGGCTTCTTGGATCCTTGGGCTGGGGCTTCTCTGGAGGGCAGCGGGGTGTTTTCTGTTTTTGGAAAGGCACGTGGAAAGGCAGTCATGTTGCTGAACATTTGTCCTCTTGAAGCACCAGTGCCCGCTCTAAAACAAGCTTCAGAGCTAGTGCCAGCTCCACCACCAGCTCCACAGCTAGCACCGCCTTCAGTGTCAGACATCACACCAGCTCTAGTACCAAATCTTAAGTTCGAGCCATTTCTTGCCCATGCCCAAGAGCTAGATGTAGTACCAGCCACAGAGCTAGTGCCAACTCCAGAAAATGGTCAAAAGCTGGGGCCTGGTCCAACACCAGCTCCAGCAGCAGCTCAAGAGCTTGAGTGTTCTCTGGAGCCAGCTCTAGCCAGGCTCCTGACTCAGAGCCATTTTCAGGACCAGCTTCAGCACCCAAGCCACTGCACGAACCAGTTCTATTACCAGCTCCAGAACTAGAGCCAGTGATAGGTCTATAGCCAGAGCTAGCCCCAACACCAGCTCTACCAACAGCTCTAGCACCAGAGTTGGGGCCAGCTCCATAGCTAGAGCTAACCCCAGCTCCCACAGTTGCACAAACTCCTGAGATAGAGCAAGCTCCACCTTCAGCTCCAGTGCTAGTTGCAGGGTCAGGGCCGGGGTTCTCTCATGAGCTAGAGCTGGCTTGAACACTAGCTGTAGCATCAACGCTGGAGATAGAGGCAGCTCTATCACCAACTCCTGTGCCAGTCCCAGTGATGGTTCTAGTGCTTACTTTAGAGTGAGAACCAGGTTGAAGCTAGTTTACAGCCAGTGCCAGGTTCCAAGGAAGAGCCAGCTCCAGCATCAGCTCTAACACTGGCTCCAGAGTTAGAGCCATTTCTGGCACCAGCTCGAGAGCTAGAGTCAGCACCAAGTTCAGAGGCAGAGCCTGCTCCAGCAACAGATCTAGTACCAGCTGCAGAGCTAGATCCCCCACAAGTGCTGGAGCAAGAGCTGGCTTGGGTACCAGTAGCAGACTTAGAGCCAATGCCAGCTCAGGAGAAAGAACCAGCTCTGGCAACAGCTCTAGCACCAACATCAGAGCTAGATCATGCTGTGCTACCAGCTCTACCACCGATTTCAGAGATGGAGGCAGCTCTATCACCAACCCCCCAGGCAGAGCCTGTGCTGCTCTAGTACCAGAATCTGCCCCAACACCAATTCCAGAGGTGGAGCCGGTGCCAGAGCTACAAACCAATCCACCACCAGTTTTAGCACCAGCTACATAGCTAGAGCTAAGACTGGTTATACAACTAGAGACACAAGAACCAGGTCTAGAATGAGAACCACAGTTAGAGCCACTTACAGCAATAACTCTGCACCAGCTCCAGTGCAAGAGTTGGAGCCAGCTCAAGAGCTTTATCAAACTGCAGAAGCAGGTCTAGATTATCTCTGGAGGTAGTTCCAGCTCCAGTGCCTTCCCCAGAGCTAGAGATACTGGCGGCTATAGAGATAGCACAACTCTAACACAGGCTCTCGCATGAGCTGCTGAGATTGAACCAGCTCCACCTTTTAGCTCCAGTTCTAGAACCAGAGCCATGTTTTGAGCTAAAGCAAGCTCCAGCACCAGCTCTAGCACCAGCGAGAGGACTAGCCCATGACATCACCATGATGGGTGGGGCCAGGTGTTGGGCTGAGGGGTGGGACATTTTCTGCCAGGCAGCTCACTCCCAAGTACCTTGATCACATCCACTGCCAGCTCCTAGTCCTCCCTCACTCCATGAGGTCCCAGCCCCGGGGTCTCTGTGGCCCTGCTTTCCCAAAGAAGGCTCAAAGCTGACAAAGAGCCCTCTGGTGTTGGAAACTGGGGCCAATTCATTAAAAACAGTATACATTTTGACCCAGAAACTCCACGTCATGGATTCTGTCCTAAACAGAGATTTGTGGTTGCAGGTGTTCCCTTCAGCACGATTCAGAGAGTGAAAAACTGGAAATGGCTCCTGGTCCAAGCAGGGGGTCTTCATAAATTCTGATGCCAGGACAGAGAAAATACCAAGTGGAAGAGGATTACCTGGCGGTGGCCATGCCTGGACAAATCAGGCTCTAGAAGAGCACACACCCTGGAATGCTCCGTTCCTGACACCCACAAGTGCACACACACATATGCACGCATGTGCACACACGTGCACACACTGTACAGACTTTCTGTGGGATGAAGTCGTGGGATCAGCACCGCCAGCACAGGCGTGCCCCTGGGGGCTGCGATGGGTCCTGCAGGCTGGTCTCCAGAGAGGAGTGTCCTTTCACACTTGTCTCTAGGAGTCTGCTGGGGCCTCTGCTTCCTCACATTGTCACCAGGGCTGGTTGTCACCACACTGGAACCCTGCCCATCTGATGGGGCCCAGTGCCCTCTCCACAGTGTCTCCATGTGCGCGTGTCCCCCTTGTGGAGCTCGAGCGTCTCTGACACATGCTGCCCCTGTGTATCACCTCTCATTGGCGTTGAGTGTGTTTGCTCTTTATCTCTTACTAAAATACTGAATTTCAAGCATTTTTTGGAAGCGAGGGATGTGTAGCCTTTCCCTGGCCTTGGGTTATGAGGAATGCTTTCCGGTTTGTGGTTTGTCTTTCCAGCATTCTACCCTTGTCTTGTTTTTGTTTTGGCCACAGGCGTTTCATGCCTGGCTTCTGGCTCTGGTGTCCCACTTAGAACAGCAGTCTGTACCCCAAGATTATGCACATATTTACCGAAAGGGCTTTATTTGATACATCAAATCTAGAATCCACCTGGGATTTTCCTATCAAATTAGAGAAATTCTATTTCAAATAAAAACAGAAAAGGAAAACCTATAAGGCCCTGTGAAAATAAGAAGGCAGACACAAATGGCCAGTTATGGCATGATTTCACTTATAGGAAACATCCAGAATAGATTTAACAAAAAACAGTGACAGAAAACAGATTAGGGCTGGCCAGGGCCTGAGGGATAAATGGGGAGTGAGTGCTTTTAGAACAGGGTTTCCTTTTGGAGTGTGAAACTGTCTGAGCCCAGATAGCGGTGATGGATGCACAGCATTGTGAATGTACTTAATGCTCATAAAGTGTACAATTTAAAATGAGAAAACATAAATTTTAAAAAATCGAAACATTTAATTTAAATAATTATTAAGAACTAAACAATAAAGAAAAATCAAATAGAGCAACTAAGAAGGAAACAAACACATTAATGAGAGTAGGGAAGGAAATTTCTGGTGAGGGAGCAGTTTGAATGGGTGGTACAGGAGCTGCTGATGAGAGACATTGCAGAGCCAGCTCTCCCAGGCCAGATGGTTTGGCTTCAGGTGCCTCTTGGTCTCCTGCAGGACCCTCTTCAGGGAATGTGTCTCCCTGCTTGCATGGTGGGGCCTCAGTTGTCTCCTGGTCTCCTGCGGGAGCCCGTGCAGGGGATGGGTCTCCCTGCACGGTGGCTGGGGCCTCAGCTACCTCCTGGTCTCCTGCTGGAGCCTGTGCAGGGGATGGGTCTCCCTGCACGGAGGCTGGGGCCCCAGCTGCCTCTTGGTTTCCTGCAGGAGTTGGTGGCAATGATATTTGTCCGGGATGGATGATGGGTACTGAGGTAGCTCTGAGGCTTGTCCAACAGTCAGTGCAGACGTTCTCCCCACAGCTGCTGATGCAGTCTTGTGTCACAGCTGCTCATCCCTGGGGGTGAGGGATTGGATGTCCCCTTCTACCAGCTCCTCGCTGATCTCCTGCATGGAGCTCTGCAACGGCAGTGACCGGTAGCCGACCCAGAGGCATCCGAGCCCTGCCAGCTGCCCAGCTGTCCTTGTGCTGCTTCTGTCCTCGGGATCTAATTCTCCCAGATCAGGCACATACCTGTGTCTCCACAGAATTCCACCCCGGATGAAAGACATACACCTCAGGCAGAAGGGTGCCACTCTAGCACTCCACATCCCACCCAGCCGACCTTGACCTGGGCTGTGAACATGACCCACAAGGGTCATGTTAGAAGCCCACCAGGCTTCTAACACCTCAGCGACCTGCTCCTGCTCACGGTGGTCCACCCTCATGAAACCGCCCTTCCACACACACACATGGGGAGGGGATGTAGGGATGCCCAGATGGGACCACAATGCTGGTCTGGTCTGGATTGGCCTGCCCTAGGACTCCCTGTGTTACCTTTCTGTCCCTCCGGTTAAATGGCCACAATTGTCGGCCATGAGAAAGGAACCAGCATCTGCATTGCGGGTGGTCTTTGGGAGCTTTCCTGGGGCTCTGGTCCCTGACCATCGAGAAGAAGCAACTAAACACGTTGCTCCCACTAGACAAGTGCTAGACAAGTGAGCTGGCTTGGGGGCTGTCTCTAGGATGTGGATGCCTAGTTACCAGGGTTCCAAGTACTCTTGGGCTCCATGAGGGTACTTCCTGGGGTCAACTTACCTAAGCTCCCTCCTCACACAAGACCTCCCTAAGGGCCCCCGGGGCTGCTGACTGCTCACTCTCCATCTCCACACCACGTCCAGACACAGTCACACCAACACAGTCCACCCCACAGCCTCTGGGGAGGTCTGAACGCAAGCAGGGCCCCAGCTTTGAGGACACAGAGTTGAATGCAGTCCCGCTCCTGCTTCTTGCCAGTGATGTCACCCTGGACAACCACGTGCCTCTCAGGGCCTCCTCAGTGTCCCCATCTGTGCAGTGGGGGTCATTCTAGCGTCTATTCCCTCGGGATGTCATCAGGTGCGATATAAGATATTTTATGTTTGCAAGTATATGTGGAAACCATTCTGGTTGGAACCTGATTTGGCCCGAAATTTATTTGAACCAAAGAAACCTGACTCGTGGCTTGTCAGACATGCATTGTCTGTGTGCTTTAATCATTACCCTAAAGTAAAGATTGTACTCTTTGAAGATAAAAAAGCATCCCTCCCTTCCTTTGATGTCAGCACCCTTTCAAGATAAGACTGAATGCCTCATTTCCCCCAGCGCCGAGGCCATGGTGACTTGCTGTCTATGTGCTCATCAATAGCAAAATATCTCCTTGAATCCTTGAGAGAATGTGCACCTGTCATGCTTGATGTGTGTCTCTGTCTTTGGAAACAGGATGTAACTCTGCTGAAAAGCACTCTTCTTCACAGCGCTTTCTTCCCTTGCAAAGATGTGCTCCGGGCTAGAGTCCTCAAATGAAATTGGGCTCAAATAAAACTTTGTGCTACAGAACGATTATTGATTATTTGCGGCACCTTTTCCTGGCAACCACGAAGGGACTTCTGAGACACCCACATGAGACCAGGTGGAGCCTACTTTCAACCAACACTGGTACCACAGGGGACCGTTGCGTTCCACTACCCCTCCTCCCCCCGGCTTCACTGCACTTTTCAGGTGCTCTGGTGAGTTCTCCCGAAATCTGGACCTCCTTATTTAAGTTGACAGTCCTGACTTGTTATTCCAGCTGTTAAAACAGTCTGAAGACTTCAACATCTTAAGGGTGTGTTGGTACTCTTCCTAGGTAAGAGGAAACTGGGGGGGACATTTCCTAGGTGAGGGGAGCCAACAGGGAGACATTTCCTAGGTAAGGGGAACCAAGGGGGAAGTTTGGAGTGAACTGGGTTAGCTGACCTCTTTAATTTGGCTTTCAATTGAAAAAGAGACATGTTGATAAAGTCTGAACAAACTGACAGCAAAATGAGAGACTGAATTTGTTTCGTTCTGAAGAAAAGGGGCACTTGCTCTTTCCAGCCACAAGTTGTTCTCAGGTGACTGAGAACCTGGTGTAAGTGTCTGAGGACAATCTCCATGACATGTGGCAGTCCCATAGGGAACTCAGTCACCATAATTCACTTTAAATAATTAATGTCTTGTCGAGGGGCCCGCACACAAGGATTGTTCATCCAGTGCTCTGCACCCCTACGGTAGTTGTAGACTGCCCGCAGGAGAAGCTAAGACACGTGAGAGAGTGTTCATCACCTTTTAGGAAGTGACACTCACAAGCAGCACAGTTTTGACCAGCTACACTGTCCTTAGAAATTGTTCAGACTTGATATTAAAATGAAACTAAAAGAAAATGAGAAACCACACTTTAAAGGCCAACAATGCCAGATGGGCACCCACCCACTGGAACTCTGGCTGGCTCTGTGTACAATATGTATGGAGCCTTTACTTGCAAGTACTTAACCAAATGGGGATAGCTGTAATTGGCTGAATCTTTGGATCAGGATAACCTGGGATAATTTAAAATTATACTGGCCACTTTGGGGCTCCTTTGAGCTTCCGAAACTTGTCTTTTTGTGCACTAGATTTGAGAACCGTGGAACAGACAGATTAAATGCAATCTTTAATCTCTAAAGAGTTAAGCATGCCACCTTCCAGCACACCTGCTCGAAAACTAAAGGTTGCAGAAGTTGTAAATATTTAAAACAACAGAAAAATCTTGCTACGCTTGTATTGTGTCCTGAGAGCTTGGCTTAGTAACCATCAGGTTGGGTGCCCCAAAATATGGTCAGACAGAATTGCGGGTTGCACCCAATTTGCAGTCAGGTATGGTTGGACAGAAATATGGGTTGAACTCCATTTGTGGCTAGGGTCCTACCAAAATGCCACCAGCTTCAGGGGTGTTACATTGGCCATTAGAAGGAATGATCTAATTAGATAAGATTGCTTAAGATGTGCACTTAAAAGCAAAGCCTTCAAAATTCCAAAAGAGCCCTACTGAAAGTTTGGTTGCAAAAAGCTAATAAAAATTAAGCTATAAAAGTTACCTAAAAGTCTATTAAATTATGGCTTTACAGACACCCCCATAATCGACCTTCTAAGAAGGGCCCAGTATGAGCCCCTCTCAGAGTTAATGAGATCATGAGAGATTTTCTGGGAAACTTAACGTTATTCCCTTAAACAGTCAATGGGAAACTTAAATTAAAAATTAATAGAGTTGTTTAATACTGCCAAAAACACAGTTTGGATCCAACTATTCTTTTTTAAATTAGTGAGTTTTGTATTGTACCTGATTCATAGGAAACATTTAATGAAAACTATTTAAGGTCTCCGCTTGTGTCTGTCTGTGTATCTATGTATGTCTATGTGTACGCGTTATATATATGTGATATTTTTCTACCTCTGGATGATGTAATTTCTAAAAGAGCTCCACTAGTAGGCTTAAAGTAAGCATTTATATAAATTGTTTCTAAATGTAATGGAAACTAACCCAAATGTTTTTCAAGTTAACATGATATCATCTTTAGTAAATGAAAGCTTATTTAAGTTTGTTGGTTTGATGAAAATAAGCATGTTTTCAGTATTCTAAAAATTATATAAAATTCCTAAAAATCTGATATGTCCTGGTATAATTCTAGTCGTTATCTTAAAATGTGGCTTATAAAATAACCAAATTTCCTTGTAATTACATTATCATGTTAAGTCTTTTGCCATTGCCAGATAGTCATTATTTTACTCCAGTGGTTTTACAAATACATTTCATCTTCAGAGAAATTCGCAACAAGGCCTCTGACACTCCCAACATTTGACACACATGGAGAGAAAGCTTCTACAGTACGTTGGTTGTGTGATTTATCCTTTTTTCCTGTGAAAAGTCAGTGTTGGCAGGCTCCGGGCTCCTGTCACTTCAGCAAGTGTGTGAGGACACCCTGAATGCAGTGACCACGGGCCACTGTGACGTGTCACCTGGCCGTCATGTCTTCTTACACTCAGACTCTGTCATTCCACCTATATTGGGGAAGAAGCGAGGCCAGTGCAGAGCCCGAGTGGCAGGCACAGCCTGAGAAGGTGGAGGGACTCTTGTCACACGGTGGCCACCACTGTCTCCCTCAGTGGACAGTCGTTGCCAGGGGCCTGGGTCTCCGTCTTCCATCCCCTGAGCCCCCGCCGGACGTGCAGGCTGCCACTCCATGATGATTTCTGGAGAAGGGGCTCTTGCTAGCACACAGACCCTGACATCAGTGAATAAAAGACACTTGGCCTGCCGTTCTCGTCAGGTCCGCCCCTGACACACTCAGGAGAGTCCTGTCCTGACCACGCTTGTTTCTTGAATATGTGGTTGGCTCACATTTTCAGGAGGTCAGGAAACACCTACTGTGCACTCACTGTGTTCATGTGACAGTCAGACGCTGAGAACCACGCTGCAGGAAGAGTGCTCTGACTTGGCACAGCAGGTGACAGTCTCGTTGAGCACCTGGCACAGGGTAGACACTCAGGCTGCATTTCTGAAGATCCACACTGTTCTCTCACAGATTATGCTCAGGTCCCAGCACCTCCTGACCAGCATTAGAGTTACTCACACCTTCTGAGGGTCATTCTCCCCGCAGGGGCTGCATGGGAGCTGCTCAGGTGCCTCGGCCTACCGTGCAGCCTGACATTCCCACAGACCACTTCAGATGGCCTTGGCGGCCTCAGCACTGGGGTGGATCTGTGAGGCAGCCATTGTCCTGGGGCCTGTCCTGCCCCGTGGTTGAGCCCCAGGAATGTATCCCCTCCACAAAGGACCCCACACTTGCCTTTCTCTCTCCCAGGGTGCATCACCCAGCTACCCTCAGACGCTCATGCTGTGGCGACCAAGAAACCCAGCCTTTCTTCCACACAAACCTTGATATTTCACACGGAGCAGCCTAGATTCAGCTTGAGCTGGAGACAGTGCTTGGAGTCCCTCTCGCTGTGCTTTTCTCAGGGGCCACACTGAGGGCACGCTGAGCAGTCAAGTTTAAAAGGAGTAATCCAGAGATTGTGGTCACCTTCTCAAACCAGGAGTCCATTGTCTTGCTAGGGAGGCAAACAGGTGGGATGTAGCTGGTGGGGGAGCTGCCCATGAGGAGCGGAGAGACTTGCTCTTGCTGTCGCTCTGGTAGGGTGGTGCCAGCTGAATTGCCAGAGAAGAGCACAGGAATCTGTGCCCATCAGAAAAATGCCATGTGTGCATCCACCCTCAGAGATGGAAAGTGAACAGGCTCAGGCTTGTGACCCGAAGCTGTTCCTCAGCTGCAGTCATCCACCTTCATTACAGCGAGAGAACACTGAAGATGAAGCAAAGGCCTGATTGAGTCCCTGTTCCTGACCGACTGTACGCCAGGAGCTGCCAGGTGCTGGGGATGCGGTGGTGAGAAGCATGCATTCATTCCAGCTGGCGCATTTCGGGGCTGGCTGCCTCTCATGAGTCTGGCCTCAAACTAGGAAATCAAGATGAGGTCACCTGCCCCCAGAGCAGCCGAAGGAGGCCGTGTTCATGAGGGGATTCCTTTGGGCAGATTCAACCCCTCCCCCTGAGCTTCTAACCTTGCCTGTATGATAGAATCATCTGGGAGGGTACTGATTGATTGTTTTGATGTACCGTATTCAACATTTGGTGGACATTTGGCTGGTTCCACATTTTGGCTATTATGAATAATGCCAGAACTTCATGTATGAGTTTTACTTGGCCCAGCATTTTATTTTTTGGATCATTCGCATACAAGTGTCTGTGTGAACGTGTTCTCAGTGTTCTCGAGTGTATACCTAAGGAGTGAGATCACTGGTGCCTTCATTTAATTTTTTAAGTTTGGACACTTTTACCACGTAATTCATGACACGCTCGGTGACCCTGAGTCCAAGACACCGAGTATTGATTTCCCTGAAGACACCTCGGGCTATTACCTACAGGCTCCTCAGAGGCTCTGCCTGCTTCCCCGAGGTTCTCCCTGGACATCAGGACCCTCCCGGTGCCCCATGCTCATCAGGGTGGCAGATGGGCTTGGGTCTCGTTGATGCTGCACAGCTTCCCGCTGGGTCAGCTCAGGTCCAGAGCTCCTGGAAAAACAGCTCAAATGAGATGCTCCTCCATCAACCTTTGCGAGGTGGGAGCTCCGGTTTCTTGCCTCCGTCCTCTTCCTCCTTCTCTGTGCTGCCTCCACCATGTTGATAGGGACTTCCTTTAAGCCTCAAGAGTGTCAGAATAACTCACATTTTTTCTTGGCCATCCTTCACACCCAGCATCCATTCCTGTTGGTTTTTCTACCACATTGATATTTTTAAAACATTGACATGTGAGTCACATGATGTAAGACCATTTTAAAGTGTACAATTCAGTGGTTTTAGCGTATTGTCTATGTGGTGCAACCACCCCCATGATCTCATCCCACGCATTCCCTTTGGAGAGCTCGTTTTCACCATCATGAGCCCCCGTCCCCGCAGTGGAATGTCACATGATAAAACCAGGGGGGCCATGTGACCACAGAAGCTGCTCTTTCCTCCTGTAGCCGAGTTCTTTATGTTACCTTTTGAAAGAGGGTGGGGGAGGTTTTAAACAGATAGTTCATCGACGAGAAACTGAATCAGATTCTTGGGGGTGGAGTCCTGGCATGGGTAACCCCCCCAGGGATCTGAATGTGAGCTGCAGTGAGAACCTGCCAAGAACCAGCCAGAGCTGCTCCAGGAGCAATTATACCCTGGTTGGGCGTGGGGCAAATTCATGATTCTGAGGGTTGGCTGGATATCTGCTGGTCCCCTGCATGCGCCACTGCCCCCAACACCCCAACTCTGCACACAGAAGACACTTGAACCACCAGGGACCCCTCCTGAGAACTGAGGCCAGGACCCTGGCAGTCCCCCTTTCCTCCACCTATCGGCCCTCTTCATAACCCAGATCACCACTCAGATGCTAAGTTTGGTCCCCTGCGTGGAAGTCCTCAGTGGCTCCCCATGGCCTGTAGGAGGGTGAGGCCCCTGGCAGACCTGAGCACCCACCTTGCATTTCAGCCTCATCCCCTACCTGCCCCATCCACTCCTGCCTCCCCCGCCGCACTCCTCCATTCCAGCCAAGGTTCCCTCTGGCCCTCTATGACTTTGCTCCTCCCTCTGCTGGGTCCCCATCTTACCAAGCTCAACCCTAATGTCCTGGCTTCTTGGTCTGCCCCCTACTACTGGACAGTGGTCATTCCCTCCCCCTGGGCACAGCACACCTTTGTGGTCTAGCCTGGCCCTGCACTCCCTGGAATAGATCCTTTCCCTGTCTTCTCACCTCCTAGAGAGACTCAGGTGCAGGGGCCACAGCAGGTTCCTCGGGGTCCCCAGGACCTGGCACAAGGTCCAGCACCGCCCGAGTGACAGTGACTGTGAATGAGTGGCGGGAAAGGGAGGTCGGGCTCTGCAGGCCTTTGTAACTTTTGAGATTTTGGGGGAAATCAAGAGTCCCCGTAGATGTCCTAGCTCCAAGGGGGTCTCTGAAGGAATGAGGGGGGGCGTAGTCTGAAGACCCCAGATGGGAAAGCATTCACAGCATCCAGAACTTTCTTGGGCTCAGGGTGGTGAGAAAGCTTCAGCGCCATTGTCACTCCCTTCAATCACCAGGTCTGCTTTTCCTGCGGACAAGGGTGAGGCGGGTGAGGATGGAGGTTGGGGGGTTCAGTGCAGGCTCAGGCCTTCAGCGCTGCCCTGCTCACACCAGCCATCCGTGGGAAATGTCAGAGAGGGGCAGTGAAGGGTGTCCAAGGTCCAAGACCTCTGTCCTGCCTGGGCATCCCAAGTGCCTGTCTGCCAAAAGGGCAGGAACCAAATGCCAGAGCCCTTGTGGGAGGGACGCTGGGCATGGAGCCCTCCCTCGTGCCCCTAGAGTATCTTGTTGGGAGGCATCAGCTCCTGGGCTTCTAGCACCAAGGACCTTCCTGGGGGTGTGACATCCACAGCAGGGCTCCAGGCTTGTGCCAGAAGCCCTGTGGCCCGGGATCCAGCCCCTGATCCTCCCCCTGCCACCAGCAAGGCCCTGTCCTGCTCCGCAGGCCCCCTAACCCCCAGGCCCACCTCTGCCAGAGGTTTAGGAGGAATGGTGGGCACAGTAGACAGTCTCCAAGATGGCAGCAGTGACCTTGGCCTCTTGGTTTCACACCCTTGTGTGTTCTGCTTCTGTGTCAAATCAGAGCAGGGCTGTATGGTGACAGAGTATGGTGGAGGCAGAGGGGTGTGAATTCTGAGGTTCGGGGCCAAAAAACCATTTTGGCTCCTATACTGGCCCTTGAATCACTTGCCCTGTGGGAATCCGGGCACCGTATTGTGAGGACACTCAAGCAGCCCCATGGGGAGACCCATGTGGAGAGGAACAGACTCCCTGCAAACAGCTGAGCCCAACTTGCCAGCCCTGTGAATAAACCACCTGGGAAGTAGATCCTGCAGTCCCAGCCAGGACTTCAGATGATCGCAGCATCCTGAGGGACCCTGAGCCAGCTGCTCAAACTGCTCTTGAATTCCTAACCCACAGAAACCGTGACACGTATACAATCAATTTAATCCATTGCATTTGGGGCAACTTGTTACCCTGCATCAGGTAACTAATACAGCCCCTCTCGCTCTGGGGTGTGTCCTCTCTCAGATGCTGGGTGTGGACGGGAAGGTTGTTCTGCCTTCCTCCCAGCCCCTGGCCATGTTCCTCGACCATGGAATGGAGAAGGAAAGAGATGAGATGTGGTCCTGGAGCAGCACAAAATCAGATGCCCTCAGCCAACATGATATTTTTCTCCGTTTTAATTAATACTTTACAAAGTACAAAATACATTGTCTTTTTGGAGAAACAGTTGGTATTTGTTTCTCTCCATCACACAGTACATGAATCTTGAGGGTTTCATGTTTCTTCAAGAAAGAAAGAAATCGTGAGGGTCCCCACCAGGGTGTAAGGCTGCCCACTTCTCCCCTCTCCAGACCTTGGGACAGATGTAAGTGCCACTGCTACTGCTGGTGACCTAGGGCAGGCCAGGTGAGGGCCAGACCCCCGAAGATGAGGTCCTGGGCAGCGTAAGGCTCCGCAGAATCCCACTATACCCCCAACTTCCCCTCACCCCATCTCAGGGTAACAGAAATGATCTTGGCATAGAGCAGGATCTTTTGTTTGTTACCCCCTGACCCCAGTTTTGGTGCCAACCCTGCTCAGTTCTTCCCTGGACCATTTCCTGAATAGCTAAACTGAGGCAGGGGACAGGGACACTCACTGGGCTTGGCCTGTGACTTGGGACATGAATTTGGCCTATTTTTCAAACCCCCTTCCCACCCCTTCTCCAACTTGCTGGACCCTCTCCAGGGACGAACCCCAGTAGGCGAGGGGGCACCAGCACCCAAAACCTCTCCCTGTGAACAGTATCCTCAGGACTGGACGCTTCTGAAGAGCCGGCTCAGCAGGTCTTGCCCCTTTGGGCTGCATGGACTGCCAGGCCTCGCGCTGCACAGCAGAGCCCCTGCTGGGGACACCTCTGCCCCCTCCACAGAGCAGATTTACACAGTCAAGTAGGCTGGGGCAGTCCTGCATGCAAGGCCTGCCACACCACCATCAACTCCATATGTGGCCCCCTGGTAAGAGTGCTACCGAGGCCTCAAAATACTGGATGAGTCAGTCCCTCAGCTAGGATTTGGGCTCTGCACACGTGTGCTCACACACACACTAATGTGGATGACATGGCACATGCTCACACCTAACATGTGTGTGTTAACACACGTGTGGCTGTCCACAGAACACTGTCCTGACCCGAGGGCAGGGGCCACCTGCACTCCTGACTCTCTCAGCCTCCCACCCTCTTGAAGCAAGAGCCACAAACTCCCTCATCACCAGGCTGCCCACAGACGCCAGGGGCCGGGCCGCAGGCTCCTACCTCCACTCCAGCCACTCCTGGTGCCGCCTGCCTCAAGGCCAGAGGCTGCCTCAGCCACCAGCCCCTGCCTTTACCTTCCCAAGAGAGCAGGTTTCATAGGAGGGGTGGACATCAAAGCTGAAAATATGGAAAGGGGATGAGAGACAGGTAAGCTTGTCCTTTTGCTGCCTCTAATTTGAAAATGAAAGAAAGAAAAGAGCCAGATGAGCTCTGAGAGGTAGGAAGAGGTCTCTCTTTCAGCAGGGCTCCACTCCCCTCAGGACAGCCCCGCCACTCTTCCCAAGCCTGCCCTCTGCTGAGCCGATCACCATCCACCACCCTGGTTTCTCCCCTCCCAGGAGGCCTCTGTGAATGGAGGGCTGCTGCCCCTCCCTCAGCACAGTATCCAGGAACCTGAAAGGCCAAAGCTCATGTCTTTCCACTGCTGGGAGACTCCATCATCCTCCCCCAGGTTACACTCACGAAGCCACACCTACTTCATTTCTCCATGGATGTGACAGCAGTGGCTGGCTGCTCCCCGCCCTGGCATACAGTAGGCACAGATATATTGGGGGTATTTTCTTCCTACCCCTGCCCAGTGTCCACTCAGAGAGTGGCATCAAAAATTCCTCAGTCACGGGGCTGGAGTGCTCCTCTCTCATGTGGGTGCTCCCCAAGTCTCCTCTCTTCGCTGGGGCCGGCAAGGGCCCTAGTTGTCCCCACCTCCAGATCCAGAGGCTCAGATAGGCGGCCCAGGGTGGCCGTGGGACTCCTATACTTCTTCCAGGGAAATGCTGCCAGTTGGGTGGGCCAGTTCATCTTTGATTATCAGGCAAATGGTGCCTTGGCTTGGGGTGGGAGCCTGGCCCTTCCTATCTCTCCAGAGCCTTCTCTCCTGACCTCCATGGCCTCCTCTGTCCTCTCAGAGGGGACAAGCCCCACAAGACCAGTCATCTTCTTCTGGACACTACACTGGTCCCCGAGGCCGTGTTGCCTGGTGTGGGAGGCCACAGTGGGCAGCTCTGGGTCACCAGGCTCCCTCCTTCTCCTCAAGGGGCCTGTGGCCTAGAGTTGGTGGGAGGGGGAGAATGCTGGTTCTTGAGGGGCTCTGGACCCCCTGAATCTTGTGGAGGAGAGTTCTACATGCCTCTCCAGCTCAGATGTGTGCCCTGGGCTGAGGACAGTGACATGGGCAACACCTGCTTGGCGGCTTTGGAGACCCCCGTGGAGTAAGGAGGTGCAGAGGTGGCACTGCCCGTCTCTAATGGATTAGCGTTGGGGGCTGAGGGAGAAAGGGGTTTCTTGGGAACCAGGGGAGGCCATGCTGACGGTTGAGCCAGAGCACATTTTTCTAATTGGGGGTGAGGGACAAGGGGTGGTCAGGGCTCCCTCGTCCCTCACTCTCCCCTCCTTGAGCTCTTACCACTCTGGAATGTACAGGGATGGTGCAGGGACGAGCGAGGCGTGAGGGTTGTGCAGAGGGTCTGAGCTTTCTTCACCAGGGAGAAGCACAGAGGCAAAGACACACCCGGGAGCCCAGGTGGGGGCTCCAGTCACTGGCCCACCCCGCCTCTCGGCAGCCGGACACAGGAACACCATTGCCCTCCCATGCACGTGTCTGTCCAGCCATGGCCCAGAGATGCTCAACACCAACAGGACACACTCCTCAGGCCTCCCTGAGCCATTGGCTGCCCTCACTGCCTTTGCCTTCAGCCAGTAGGAAATGTGGCCATGGGCTCTTCCACTGGGGAGTGAGGGCAAAGGTCATGCAAGATAGCGGTGCCCAGGAGAGCTGAGGCATGAAGTAGAGAATGGCACTGGCAGCCCTGGCATTTTGCTGATGTGGGATTTCCACCCCTGCGCAGATGGCTGAGCTTGCCAGATGCAGGTCCCCTTGTCAGCCCAGCAGAGTGAAGGAGAACAGCCTCAGATCACTGATGGTCCAGCTCAGGGCTGCCCCAGGTGTCCTGCACCAAGCACAGAGCAGAAGGGACTGGGGACCTCCCTAACCACCACCCAGATGAGAAATCTGCGGGAAAACCTTGGCCCTGAGTCTCAGAACTCCCTGGTCCCATGAATGGCCCGGAGTAGAGTTCACAGGGCTGTGGGGAGGACAGGATAGGGGCTCAAGGTGGGCGCTGGTATTTTAGATGAGTGGGAAGGCATGAATTTTACCACATTTTATCCTTAGGAGAGTTGGAGGAGCAGGTGCAGTCGTGTCTACATATCTGCCCTCCCTGCGTTGATTCTACTCATCTTGACAACTACCGCTGCACTGCCTGCTCCACGTGCACTGATCTCATTCAACGGCACAGAATCCCCACCCTGGGAGCAGCATTGTCCCCATGTCATATGGGGAATTGGAGGTGCAAAAAGTGTCACCAATGCCCTCCTTCAGCTAGCAAGTACACCTGGTGTGGAACTGACGGTCAGGAAAAGTGTTCCTGGAGTTTCTACCTGCTGAGTTTGGCCGGGTTCTCACACTGCCCTGGGCGGCACCGTGTCTCCCGAGTTTTGGGAAATGTGTGGAGGCTCTTTGGGCTGTGCCAGTGAACGGGGGAGACCACTGTCATTTAAGGAGGCAGAACATGCCACAGACTGAAGAATTGTCGCCACCCCCAACCCACACCCAGGGTGCCCAGGTAAGAACCCCTGGGAAAACTGGGGAAGGACATTCTAGCTCTGCCCTCGCTTGGTCACTGGGGATAAAGAAGGTGCTCCTAATCAGCACAGGTGGCTGGTCCCTGAAGGCATGGGCACTCTGCACTTGGAGCATATTAACAAAGACTTTGAAACACTTAGAGCCCCAGAGTGTTCTGATCCTTTCACCTTCTGTAAGGAAGGATCCCCTTGGCCTTGGAGCTGGGTTGAAGGCCACAGGGCCAGGAGCCTTGTGTGACCTTGAGGGAGACTCTTGTCAAGGGCAGCCCTGGGAAGCTTCCTTGAGCCCCACTGACCCCACTGTGCTCCTCAGCATCTCTCAGACATAGTCCTGCCCCTTGGCCAACCCTTGGTTCCTTTGCTGGGACTCCCTCCCAGGCCCCTGCTTTTCTTTGCCCCAGCCCCTGTCCAGCCTCCCACCACCACTCTCCAACTGAGCTACCAACCCTCCTCGGTCCTGCCCACCTGTGACCAAGATCACAAACTAGGTCCTGCTGGTCAGTCAGAGGCCACCACTCAGCTGGGTTTCACCCTGATGGGGGCCACCTGCAGCAGGAGCCCCACACTGGTGGGGCCTGATGGACACCAGAAAGGCTCTGGGGAAGGAGACCCTGGGCCAAGCAGGGTCAGGGCTGCCTGCACTGCCCACTGTTCTCCCTCCAGCCCTCCTGGGGCCAGGAGGGATAGGGGTGCACAATCTCATCTCTCCACCTTTTGTTGTGACTCACAATTGCTGCTGGTTTTCTCCTGGTGAAGTGAATGTGCTTTTAAAAAATGTGAGAAATTGAGAAAGGTGTAAAGAAGAAATTAATAATCGCTGCTAATCCCTGCCCGTGTAACTGGGCAAAGGCTCCTTCTGCTTGCTGCAACCTTGAAGCCAATCAATCACAAGATGAGTCGGTGGTGAGGAAAGGAAATTACTCGATTAGCTAGCAAAATTGGAAGATGATGGACTCATGTCCCAGAGACCATCTTAAACAAGCACATAATCTGAGGCAGTTCTGTAGGGACTAGTGGGCTGTGAAGGGGGCTCAGGAACATTGACCATCTGGCATCGGAGACTGGAGACATCACACCAGGTCTTTCAGTTGTCATCGATGATGGATGCCGGTATAGATGATCTTCCTGAGGAGGTCGTCATGTTCCTAAGAAATTCAAAAGAATAAAGTTATCATCTGTCACTCTTGGGATGTACGTGTGTCAGCCAGGATTATTTCTCAGACCTGTTTATCTCCTAGGCTAAGTGCAAGGTAAAACACACAGAGCTTGAGTGAGCTAGTCAGAGGTTACTCTAAGTTACAACACGGCTTCCCTCGAGTCAACTTGCTCTAGGCCAGTATCACCCACGGGTAACATTTGGCAAATTTTCTCCCAGGCCCTGCTGCATTTGTGCTTTCACTTCTTGTTTTCCTCATTCACATTAATTCGTAAGCATTTTCTCAAGTCAGCACAAATATTTTTCCAGCTGTATTGAGGTACGATTAACAAAGAAAAGTTGTATATATTGAAGGTGTACAATGTGATGATTTCATGTATGTGCACATTGTGAAATGAATACCACAATCAAGCTAATGAAGAGTTCCGTCACCTCCTGTAATAACTCCCCCTTTTTTTAATGCTAAGAACTCTTAAGATCAATTCTCTTGTGTATACAATGCATTATTATTAACTCTGGTCACCTTGTTCTATATTAGATCTTGAAAACATCCTCATGTTATAACTGAAAGTTTGTACCCTTTGACCAACATCTCTCATTCCCCTCGCACCCACCAACCTCCATCCCTTGTAGGCACATTCCACTCTCTGTTTCCACGAGTTTGACGTTTTTAGATTCCACGTGTAAATGAGATCATGTAGTGATTGTCTTTCAGTGTCTGGCTTATTATGCTTAGCATAATGTCCTCCAGGTTCAACTGTGTTGTCAGAAAAGGCAGGATTTCTCTCATATTGAAAGCTGGATAATATTTAATTGTAGATACATGTAATGTTTCTTAATCTAATCATCCATCAACAGACACTTAAGTTGTGTCCATATCTTGGCTATTGTTGTCACCAACTAACTGCCCCGAGTAATTCAAAGGCAATTTCGAAAGCACTTAACTGTTTCTTTTTTGTTGTTTTGGTGAGGAAGATTAGCCCTTACTTAGCATCTGTTGCCAATCTTCCTCTTTATGCTGAGGAAGATTTGCCTTGAGCTAACATCTGTGCCCATCTTCCTCCGTTTGATATGCGGGACGCCTGTCATGGCATGGCTTGATGAGCGGTGCATAGGTTGGCACCATGGATCCGAACCTGCGAACCACAGGCTGTTGAAGCGGTGCGCCCAAACCCAACCACTACGCCACGAGGCCGGCCCCTTAACTCTTTCTCAAAGTTGTTTCTCTGTTACTTTAAGAGACGCAATCACCAACCACCCTGAACCAGTCCAAACAGAACTGCAAAAGCAACGCCTGCACAGATGGGCCAAGAAGTCTCCAAAGTTACTTTTGCTTCATTTTAATGTTAAGATCTCCACCCCAGGAGGAGCTTAAGCCTTATTAGCATAACATGAAAGGTAGGGGAAAGCACGTTTTCAAACTATGCCTGGGCTGGCTTATACCCACCTCTATACGTGATGACGAAACTTTCCTTTTGAATATTTATTCCCTACCAAAAATAAAAGGCACTTGTTTTCCCTTGCTGAGAGGGCCACAGCTTTGGAAGTGATTCCCTATGGTCCCCTTATTTGCGGCAAATGAATCGTACTTTGTGTGAGAACAACTTCTAGTAAAGGCTTTGATTTCAACTCACCAAATAGGGAACTCATTTTGGTTCGGTAACATTGTGACAAGTGCTGCAGTGAATATGGGAGGGCAGATATCACTTGAAGATACTGATTTCATTTCCTTTGGAACTATACCCCGTAGTGGGATTGCTGCATCATATGAGAGTTCCATTTGTAATCTTTTGAGAAAACTCTGATCTTTAATCTTTGAGAAAACACTGTTTTCCATACCGGCTGTACCAACAAAAATCAATTCCAGGTGGATTTTAAATCTAAACGGGGGTTTTTACAACAACTTCTCTAGTAAGTACCGTAGAAAAACAGTTTCAAGATCTTGGGGCAGCCAAAGATTTCGCAGAACACAAAGAACAGTAAACATAAGGAACCAAAAGATAAACAGGAAATTATTAAAAATGAGAACTGTCAGTGAAAAGAAACTTTTAAGAGAGGAAAAAGGGCAGGCACAAAGGGGATAAACACTTGCCATGTATTTATCTGACACAAGACTCTCATATAGGATATTTGACTAACTGGCATAAATTTATAAAAATATTACAGACAATCCACGAGAATAAAAGGGGAGATTTCGCTAGGCACTTCAAAAAAAAGATAACCAAATGGGAACAATGAAATGGAAAAGGGCTCCACGTAATTACTCAGGAGGAAAATGCAAATTAAAACCACAATGAGCTACCACTACACATACACCACCACGGTTAAAATCAAACCTCTGACGGCACCAAGGGTTGGTGGAGATGCGGAGAAACTGGAACTTTTATACACAGCTGGGAGTGCAAACTATTTAATCTGCTTTGATACTCTTTGATAGTATCTCCTAAAGGTGGATGTACACATACTCCATGACCCAACAATTCCACGCTTAGGTATATACCCAACACAGATATGTTCATATGTTCACCAAAAGATGTACAAGATGTCCAGAGCAGCATTTTTTGGCATATCATCAAATTGTAGACAACCCATTCCGCATCAGTAGTGGAATGGATAAATAAAATGGGTTATATGTTTTATAGTGGAATACTATACAGAAATAAAAATTAACTACAGCCACATTCAAGAATATTGATGAATCTTACAAGCAAAATGAAAGAAGCCAGACACCAAAGAAGACACTCCGTATGATTCCATTTAAATCAAGTTCAAAGACAAGAAAAACAAATTCAGAAGTTAGAATATTGGCCCTCTCTCTCTTGGGAGAGAGAGGGAAGTGACCTGGGAGGGGCACATAAGAGGGCCGTTGGAGGGCTAGTCATATTCTATTTTTTTGTGGGTACTGGTTAGCGGTTTTGTTCCCTTTGGATAACTCACGGATCAATGCAAGTATGAATTCTGTACTTGCTGGTATGTATGCTATGCTCCAGTACATTAGTTCTCAGTACACGATGGTGACTCACGGTTACGTTCGTTACCATCACCACCATCTTTATTGTGTTGAGTCTGCTAGAAAAACCAGCACATTAATAATGTAGAGGATGTTGGATCAACTTGGCAGGCTGCGGCCTGGCTCCAGAGCACAGGTAGGGGGTGAGGCCTGTTTCCAGGACCCCAGGCTCAGGATTGGGGAGCTTGGAAGTAGGAGGGGAGAGAAGAACACCCACATGATGAGCATCTTGAAAACCAAATGACCTTGAAGTTCATTGTGAAGCTGAAGGGCAGCAGGGCTGATGCCACTTTTCCTCGAGGTTACTGGTCTAGCCCAGGGCTTTCTATACCATTTTCCTCAAAGCTGGAATAAAGGGATGTCTGTAATAAGGGCTTTAGGGAGAAAAATGCAAAAAGCTGATAGAACTGAGCCCAGATGTCTCTCAAATGACTAACATCGGAGCAGATGTGCATAGCTCAAGGAATATGGACTGTGAAGTTGGATGAAATAGGGAAAGAGAGATCAAATGGTTGAGGGAGCTGTGGGAGGCAAACAGCCATGTGTCCCCACACTTGGGTTCACCCTCCCATCTGATCAGCATAGGAAGCTGACACTAATAGGAAACGTCCTGTAAGATTTCCATAGGAGCTGCCGTGGCCCTAAGATCCTGAAGAGGAGGGGCAGTTAATGGGCCCTTTGAGAGGAGAACTCCAAAAGAAATTGGATGCCTCTCAGAACTGGACATGCCCCCAATCCAGATCAAGGAAGGTGTGAGCAAGCAAGAGGAGAGGATGGAGCAAATGTGCATGGAGCTCACAGTGATGGTCAAGTGGATCTAGACCCCATTACTTTAGAGGTGTCCATGTGTGCTTTATTTATCCTGGCCTCATAGGTATCCATCGATCCATCTATCCATCCATCCATCATGCATCCATACATGATCCATTCATCCACCATTCATTCATCCATTCACCTATCCCTCATTCATCCATCCAACGGTAAACCACACATCCACCCACCCATCCATCCATCCATTCACCCATCCACTCACTATCCTTGCATCAACTACCCTTTCATCCAACCATTCATCATCCATCCATCCAGCATCCATCCGACCATTCATTTAATTGAGGAACATGGGATGAAAATTATTATGATTATGTGTCCAGACCTTCCTTTGTCCTGACAGGGTTGAAGGCCTCAGGTCCTCTAACCATTACTATTGCCAAACCGTTTCCCCTGAAATCAAGTACAGTTTCATTCTGATGATGAGCACACATTGCATGATATTCCCCAGGTTTTGGGTGTGACCAACCACCAGGATCTGGTTTCCCAGCACCAGCTCCCACCTCACTCCTGGGTCTGCTGGGAATCACTTTCCTTGAGAGGCTGAGGACAACTCTCAGAACTGAATGAGACCAGTTTTTTCAGGGGTAGGGGAGATGGAGGACCTAGACATGGGCATTTAAGAAGGAAAAGGCAAAGAGAGGGGAACTTGGGTCCTCAGGCCCGGGTGGACAAGACTGAGGCCGGCATGTTGACCAGCTCCGAGAGAGGGACAGTAGGCATAGGGAGGCAAATGAGCAGACAGGGGTCAGGAACCTTGCACTGTACAGTTGGGGATGCCTGGAGCCCAGTACTGAGTGTCAGGGATGTCCAGGTCACATGAGTACCAACAAGAGGCACAGAGGGCTCACAAAGAGGTGAGGCTGTGACGGTCCCTGTGGGAGGGTAGTGACTAGGGACTGGGTGGCACCTAGACATTTGCAGACCTCAAATATTGTTCCAACAGCACCATGGATTTTTGAAGTTGATAACACGTTTTGTAACAATGTGTTTGATTTTTAATGGCAACCCCAGCGCAGTAGTCTTGCAAAATATAAACACATAATAGGGACAACAGTCCTCACATTTATAGATGGGCTTATAATATGTAAAGTTTCTTCCAAAACATGACTTTAGCCTCTGAGGGAACTATGTCTTAGAAAAGCTACCTGACTTGCCTATAACTTCACCAGGAGTAAGGGGTTAGCAGTGACCCATTGTGGATGGAAATCTGTCCAAGGCCTCACTGAGTTCCCCTCTCCCATGCTGGGCAGGAAGATGTCCCGCTCTGCCTGGGAGACACCATCAAAGACACAAGAGAGCAAATTCTGGCCCAAGTCCACCTGGGGTTCTGAACAACAGGACTGAGACCCTAACCCAGTGCAGGTGGCTGACCTGGGACACACACGTGCCCACTGCCCAGCCCTCCCAGAGACTCTCAAATGACCTTCACAGTGTGGTTAGGAATAAACTGGGTCCCTCAGCTCACAGCACGAAGAGCAGACTCAGTCCAGCAGTCACAAGGGACAGCTGCAGGGCTGGGTGGGGGACCCTACACCTCCTCCCTGCTCACCTGTCTGGCCCTGGGCTGACCTGGAGACAGGATCCTGCCCCTCCCTCATCTTCATAAAGGCCCCTCATTTTGACTTGTAGGTGGTGATTAAATCATTTTTGGGGGGGATCCTGTGAATTTATGTTCTTAATTTTGCATAATTAGCCATCATTACTCTTGGGTTTGATTTCTTCTGAGAAAGCTTATCTGGAAGGGAGAATGTTATCAGAATGGGAAGCAGTACACCTCTGCATTAAGAGCTAGCAAGATAAAGCAATGGCTTCCTCGTATGTACCCCCTACTCCCATGGTCTTTGCTGCCCCAGCCCCAGGGATCCTGGACCAGCCCCGGTCACTCCAAGCTCCCCTGAGAGAGCTGGTCCTAGTCCAGGCTCCAGCTCCAGCCTTGGAGCTGATGTTGCCACCCCGCCCTTTCCTACCAGACCTCTTGAACTACAAGCAAAGTGTCCAGCCTGCTCTAAATGCCCCCACCATGATGTCCATGGCTCCCATTGCAGCCCCCTCACCCCTTGCAGGCTGAATTGATCTCCTTTCCCTCAAATGTACCCTGGCTCCTGTGTTCTGTACTCCCGTCAGTGCCCTCAGTGACCCTGGGGGGGGACCACATTGACCTTCATGTCTGCTACCCATACCACCAGGTCTGCTGGCCCCACACACGCCCCTAATCCACCTCCTCCCTCTATTACTGCTGCTCTTCCCCCGTTCCAGACTTGTGAGTACTGGGGTGACTGCACTGACTGACACACCCTGAGTGGTCTCTGCTTTCCCTGCCCCTCTTTCCTACTCCATTCTGCTCCCAGAACTTTCTACCAAATGCAAATGGCATCATCTTGCTCCTGTGCATGTGTGGGTGCATTTGTGTGTTTGTGTGCATGTGGGTATGCCTGTGTACACATGTCTTTCTGTGCATATGTTTCTTTCTATTTGTATGCAGCATGTGTACACGTGCATATGTCTTTTGTGCCTACACATATCCACGTGTATGTGCATAGACGCATGTGTGCATGTGTGTTTTCTGAGTGTGTGCATATGCAGAGTTGTGTATGTGTCTCTGTGTGTGCATATTGTGCTGCATATGTGTCTGTGTGTGAGTGCATGTGTATGTGTGTGTGCCAGTGCATGGCAGGGGGAAGGCTCCAGAACATTCCCACTGCTACCAAGTTCTTGCTCCAAGGGGTGGGTGAATCCAACTTTACCAGGCCCCATAACCTTCTGTGAACCCTCTAACCCCAACCATGCTGCACCCCTGCTGGGGTGCATCACGCATATGGTAATCACAACGCTCAGGGCTCTCTTTTATGAGACTTCTTCCAGCTGCTCCTGAGGAGGGTCAGCCACCCTGTTGTGTTCCCCTTTCATGGCTCCTCACACACCAATGACTCCATCCATGGCTGCTGTAGGCAGGAAGGTATATTTGCATTCTGTGTGCACTGCCCTATCCAGAGGCCCTTGGAATTGTTCATGTCAGAGAGACGGATCCTCACTGATTCTCTAACAACACTACATGCAATGCCCTTCCCATCCAGTCAAGGACCAGAACCTCTGAATATGTTAGGTTTCAAGGCAAAGAGACATGCAAGTGCTCATGGATTAAGGGGCTGGTCAGCTCACCTTGAGATGGGAGACATCCTCGATTGTCCAGGTGGGCCCGGAGTAATCATATTTCTTACAAGTGGAAGAGGGAGTCAGGAGGGTCAGAGGAGAGAAGACGTGAGGACGGAGGCAGAGTCAGAGTGATGTGATGTGAGGAGGACTCTGCTGGACACTGCCGGCCTTGAAGTTGAAGGAAGAGCCTAGGAGCTAAGGGATGCAGTGACCTCTAGAGGCTGGAAAAGGTGAGAAAATGGATCCTCCCCAGAGCCTCCAGAGGGAACCTGCATGAATTAGAAAAACAACACTGGTCTGTTGAAATTGGTGATTTGAGCAGCACCACTTCAGCTGAGTCAAGAAGGCGTCCCGTTGCCCAGCAGACAACGAGGCAGGGGTGGTCTGCATAGAAAAGGTACAGGAGGTGTGTCTATGTGAAGATACCTGGCCCAGCCCCTGCAGGACCACAGGCAGTAGTTGTTCTCCAGTCTTCATGTGGGCGTTTCAATGGGTTGTGATTCAGCCTGAGGTGGAGAGCACTACCCCTGGGCATGAGATTGGCTTGTGTGAGTGTGTGTGTGTGTGTGTGTGTAAGTTTCTTAGGACTGTTGTAACAAATCACCACAATGTTGGTGGTTTAAAATAACAGAAACATTCTCTCACGGTTCTGAGACCAGGTGTCTGAAATCAAGGTGTTGTCAGGGAGCTGTGTTAACACAGCGCAGATCCCAATGAGTGATACCTGTGGCCTCAGCCCCATGTCTGAAGGCCCAGGGTGGCCTACTGACTGAGCTCTTCCTAGGGTGGGGCTGGGGTATCCCACGGCCCCCTGCTTCCTGCACATTCTCCAGGCCGATTGTCCAGATATTTGTGAATTCTGTGAACTACAGGATCATCTCCTTGTAGTTTATTTCTGCTTAAATTAGCTAGAGTTTCCTCTGGTATTTGTAGTCAATTACCCTCATTGGTCCAGATGCTCATAAAGAAAAAATTCACCCCTGTGACCCTTGCACTTTGAGATCGATGGCAAAACTAGCTTTCCAGTGTCCTTGGACTGGGTCTGCCAGACAGTAGGACAATGAAACGTACAGCTTGTGAAGGGAAATAGAAAACTCCTAGAAGGTGCATTGAGAGCCTACAAAACTTGTGTGATCCAAAGAATTGCGACAGGGACTCAGACAAGTCCATGAATGAGCATGTTCATTGCAGCATTATTCACAATAGCCAAAGGGTGGGAACAACCCAACTGTCCACCAACGGAAGAATGGATAACCAAAGGTGGTCTCTCCAAGCAATGGAATATCATTCAGCCATAAAGAGGAATGAAGTTCTGACACACACTTATAACATGGATGAACCTTGACAACATCATGCTAGGTATTTTCATATTGTAGGATTCCATTTATAAGAAATGTCCCGAGTCAGCAAATCCATAGAGATAGGGAGTAGATTAGTGTTTGTCAGGGGGTGGGGAAGGGAGGGAGGAGTGAGAAGTGACCGCTAATAGGCATGAGGAAGCTTTATAGGATGATGAAAGTATTCTGGATTAAGACAGTGGGTGGAGGAGGTGTGGCCGGGGGCTGTGCCTCTCAGAAGGGGCAGTGGAGGAGTTGAGTGGAGTTTCTGAACTTGATGTGGAGCAAAAGTGCAGTGATCAGCGACCTTAGCTGGCCTAGTGGCCTTTGCAACCCCCATCTATGGCTCGGACCTCTCAAGGTTGACCCCAGCAAGGTTAGGGTTGAGGTCAGTGAGCCCCCACAGGGCCAGCTTCTTGGCTGTGGGTCATTTCCTTCTGTTGAGTTGGATGGCAGGGCCTTTGAAGTGCTGGGCAGACTCAAACTGAGTTCCTCTGGGAGGAGACCAGCGTGACTCCTGCTTCAGATGGTTCTTCCCAACACTTTCGTAACTAGACTTCAGTGGGCAGGCAGCTCGTATGTGCAGACCAGTTGCTCCTAGGCATAGTGACCATGAGTGGACATGCACCGCCCTCTTGACCAGCGTGTGAGCAGGAGGAAGTCTGGCATCACCTACCCGGGGAACGACTGAGATGAGGGGGTCTCAGGGTGAGTAGCATTGAGAAGGGACAGCTGAGGGGAGGCAATGACAGTCAGATTGGCCCCAGGACCAGCTGCAGCAGGTCGGGGCTGTGGTTTGACCACTGACCTCCCTCTTCTGAGTGTCCCCTCAGGAGGGACATTTCCTGGACCCGGAGAATCTGCTCCCCAAAGGTGAGCAGGGGCATTTACCTGCACACATGACACGGCAGATGGGCTGTGTTGTCCTCACAGAGCACCGCTCAGAGCCTCTTCACAAGAGAGCTCGCCACTGAGCTGCAAGACCAGCAGCAGGCCGAAGGCCACCAGTGGCAGTGCCCCAGGATGGAGCACATGGGGAGATTTGGGGAGGAGGGCGCTGGGCTGGCCTTTCCACTCTGCAGGCTCCTCCAGGGGCAGCCATGGCCCCCACCTCCCTGCTGGGCCAGTGAGGCTCCTGGTAGGGTCTCCTGCCTCTTTGGGCTTCCTTCTCCTTCATATCAGGCCTCAGCCCCCACACCCCTCTCGCTCTCCTACACAGCTCAGCAGCCACTTCCCAAATGACCCAACTGAGTAAGAAACCAAAAAAAGGCGCCAGGGGTAGAAAGGGAGAAATAGAAATGTTGTGTCTGCAGGAAAGATGAACTCTACATGGTCAAACCCCTTGGGGTCCCAGTGTCTCCATGATGAGCTCTCTGGATGTCATGTGTGTTCCTGGAAAAAAGGCTTTGCTGTATTGCATGTGTAGGGAGTAACTTGTTCTTGCAGACATAGCGTGAATGTTCCAGTGTGAGAATGAAGAGTGCGGCCAAATGGGGCGGCCACAGAGCCTTCGGCCCCAGGATTTCAAAAGGCAAGCATATGCTTTGGTTCATACTTTTTGAAGCTGAGGGCCAAGTTGTCACTGCTAGAAAAAGCCCCACCCCAAAACTAGAGAGTATGGGCGTTGACACCAAGTAGGTCAAGAAAGGATCGGATGCCCATAGACAGCACGTGCTAGCAGTGTGTCCTGCCCAGCCAGCAGGCTCAGAACCCCACATCTTGGCATCTGGGTCCTCAGCCACTGGCAGCAAGTCTGGTATTTCTCAGGCCTGGCACTCGATCAAGGCCCTGCAAAGATGAGACCCTCAGATATGGAAACCCGTGAACACAATTCCTACAGGGTTATTTTGTCATATTGTTTTAATAATGCGGCACATTAGCACCAAAAGTCTGTCTTATTTAAGGACATTTGGGGACATATATTCTAAAGACTCAATCCATTCCTGAGAACTCCACCCTCTACTTTTCCACGCCTCCTGAGTAGTGCCTGCGATGGGTCTAAAGTATTCCTTAGCATCCTTTTCATCATTGCCCCTCTGGCACCTGCCACAGGCAGACACTCCATAGACGCAGTTGCACTGAATCCAGCCCAGCATCTCGTCTGGGGTGGGGAAAGACAACAGCAATCAGAAGAATAATAATAAGTGAGCATCGGCACATACTATGTCTCCCTGAGTCCCCCTATCCAGGAGGCACTTGGCCCATGGTCACATAGCTGGTCGGGCCCGTCTGACTCCTAAGGTCCCAGCCTTGGCCTCTGCTCCCTGGGACTTCAGAGAGCCCAGAGCTGAATGGGAGTGAATGGGGTCACAGGAAGTGTGCTCTGGTGTTGCTCACACCGGCTAACCCAGCAATAGCTGTCATGCATCTCCAACTTCCCCTCTCCTCTCAGGACTCCTTCACCATCCATTTGGTCTCAGTTGTAAAGATGAAATGTGTCTAGTCAGGAGCAATGAATGACAGATGGAACATGTTATTTTTCCCCCCCAAAACATCCTCTGTTCTTTTGGAATCCCTGCAGTGCAACTTGGACCAGCAGCTTTGGGGAGCAGGTAAGCACCCTACTGGTTGCTGGTCTCCTCTTCCATCAGGCCGAGTGGAGGTGTTGGGGACAGACTGGACAACACCTGGTGTGGGCCAGGGACTCTGACACCCACTGGGGCCTAGGAGCACCCTCCTTCACCGTGCATCCACACAGACCAAGGCAAGGAACTGCCCTTGAGGATGGTGTCCAAGTCTTCATGGCTGGTTTCTCCTAAATTTTAAATGGCTCCAGGGGCTCAAATATTCCCCCGGTGGCCCTCCCATGCCAGGGTGCAGGGTTTTCCAGTCTGATGTCTACAGCCTGCAGGGCTGCATTTGGGCTCTGGATGGTCACCTGGATCCCACAGCAGCAAGTAAATCTCAGAAGGAGGTGAGGAGCTGTAAGAACCAAGGCTTATTTTTGTTCTGACATGTTAATTTTGTAAACGTGTATGAGCTGTGCATTAGACACCAGCTTTTAATCACTCTCATCTGATCTTTCCACGTTTTTCTCCCCTCCAGATAACTCTTGTGTTGTCAAGCTACCAGACCATAGTAGTGTGTTTCCTCCTTCCAGGAGAGGTTCCTCTGCTGTGGGGTCCCACCTTGCCTATGGGTTCAGAAGTCCAAAAGAGAGATTGTTTTTTGAGTGAGTTGTCAGTGTCTCTGCATTCTGCCTCTGTCTTCCCTGGGTGAGGTTGAGCTGAGGCATGTGGAGCATCCCTGGGGCTCAAAGTTCACAGAGACTGGTACCCGACACCTGTTCCAAGGCTCTAAAGGCAGAGACTGGCCAACTCCCAGGTCCTCAGGGCCACAGGGAGCTGTGTGAGGCTGTGCATGCTTCCCAGGCACCAGGCGTGAATGCTGGGAGGAGGCCTAGGCTGAGCTGTCTTCAGGGGGACTCTGCCTATGATGAGAGTGGACCTCAGAGGCCAGGCCTGAAGGGCTGTCACAAGCTGTCAGCTCAGAGCACCATCACCTCTGTCCGGGGCTTGAGGACAGAGACCATCAGCTGGCGGGAGGTCTGAAGACCCACAAAAGCACTTCCTTAGAAATGGGGTAAGCATTGGACCTCCACTGAGCCCAGTGGGCACCCAAAAGAAGAGTCAAGAAGGATTTTGCTTCTCTCTAGCCTTTCCTCTGTGGCCTGTGCTGGCCCCACAGGCTCATTTGGAAACCTGGTACGCGTGGGTGAGGGACAAGTACAGCAGCTGCAGCAGCACTGGTCTTTCCTTCTGTCCTGCTCCCTGCCCAGCTCCTGCCCCTCTGGTAACAGGACTAATGGGGGCAGACTCTGTTCTTCTGCTCCCTGGTGTGGGCATCGGCCTGGAATCATGTTTTAAACTTGTTACTTTCCCAGTAAATGACCAGGTTAAGTATCTGAAGAGGTTGGAAGGGACTAACGGCCAGACATAGTTGGGTATGAGATTGGACTTCTTCCTCTCTTCCTCCTGCAAAACTCACAGTGGTGGTCCCCAGGCTCACTGGCAGAGCCCAGGCAGGAGTCTCTGCAGGCTGGGGTGGGTGTCCACTACTCGCTGAAGGAGAAGGGTGGAAACCAGGTTGGCATCCAGGCAGGGTGAGCCACCAGCCAGATAGCCACCATGGACAGGCTGCTTAGAGCTAATGTCCCAAAGTATGTGATCATAGAGCAGGGCGCCCTTGAAAACTCCAGGGAGGCAAGGCCAGTGTGCGCTTCTCATTGAGCTTCAGGTGCTGAGAAAGACAGGTGGATGGCACCCACAGACGCAGATGTGGCAAGAAAAATGAAGAGTCGAGAGCCAGGCAGGGCAGGGCACACTCAGAACTGCAGGACAAATTCCCTTTGATTCTACTATATGCAAAACAACGTGTCAGTTTCTCTGAGACTAAAACAAGCGAAATCAGATGTCCTGTGCTGCTGCGGCTCCAAAGACTCTCTGAGGCACCACATGTGAAATGTGGCCTACAAAAGGCTGCTGCTGGCCTTTTGTAGGCCTCTCCAACCAAAAGTGGACTCGGGTCACCCATCACCATAGCTGCCATCCTGGGTGCTTGAGCCCACCTGGGGGACTGTGGGGAGAGGGAGGCACCCTAGAAGGAGGAAAGAAGGAAATAACACCACCCTAAATCTTGCAGTTCTGCCCAGAAACCAGTGCTGAAGTGACATTTCCCATGACCGGCTTGCACGTGCAGCCTCCACCCTCATGCCACACACACTCTGGGAAAAGAGGGGGTGTGCATTAGGAAGATCCTTGCTACTTGTTCTAAAACTGATCAAATCTCTGAAATCACTTAGTGAAGACTAACTAACTGCTCTAAGATTTCTGATGGATTTTTCTTTATAGTTTCAATCTCTTTTGTGAAAAAATTCCTGATTTCATTGAATTGTCTGTTTTCTTATATTTCATTGAGCTTTTTTATGATAGCTATTTTGAATTCTCTGTCATTAAGGTTATACATTTCTGTGCTTTCAGGGTTGATTTCTGGGTGCTTGTCGTTTTCCTTTTGGTCTGGAGATTTAATATATTTCTTGGAAATCTTTTCATGTCAGTACATGTGGATCTACCTTATTGTTTCTAATTGCTCTATAATATTCCACAGCATAGAATTACTATAATAGTTTTAGTGTAAAACTGTCATAGAAATAGTGATATTTTTGAAATTTAATTTTTTTAATAATATTTTCTTTTTTTTAATAACGTTTGAGTGTGGTTTTTTTGGTTTGTTTCCTGGAAGTTGGAATTTTCTTTTTCTTTCTGTGTTATGGTTGGTTTCAAGGAGGAACATGAAGCTTCTTTGGTCATCTTCAGCCAGGTGTCTTCATTTATTTACTCGTATCTTTGCATAATCTAATTGCAAAGAAATTATGTTGTATTTGGCAGCATTTGGGAACTGTTTTATTGAAGAGATTATGAAATGTAGATTGATTTGTACTATTGTAAGCAGTCACTTGTATGACTGTTTTTGGAAATTTGTTTTGTTTTGTTTTGTTTTTTTGTGAGGATGATCAGCTGTGAGCTAACATCCATGCCAATCCTCCTCTTTTTGCTGAGGAAGACTGGCCCTGAGCTAACATCCATGCCCATCTTCCTCCACTTTATGTGGGACGCTGCCACAGCACGGCCTCAGAAGTGGTGCCTCAGTGTACATCCGGGATCCGAACCCAGGCCGCCAGCAGCGCAGCGCACGCACTTAACCACTATGCTGCGGTGCCGGCCCTGGGATAGTCTTCACTGTACACGTACTTGTGCATTGAGACTTTCGAACTTTAAAATTATACCACTTTTGATTGTTACTGTGTCTTTTCAAACAGAAACATCAATTTTAAGCAGTTTCTATGAGAAAGGAAGCAGATACCATCTCTACTGGGACTAAGCACTGGTAACATTTGATTTAAGTTGCATGAGAAGTTGATGATTGTATCTAAAGTACCATTGTTGCTACTAATATTATTACTAGTATACTTACAACTCTGATAACGATACTAGTAGTATAGTAACAAAAATATTTGTTAAGTATTTATGTGCCAAGCACTTAGCATAGTGGTATCTCATATATCTAAATAGGCATTTTTACAATATCATCATTTACTTTCTCATTATTGATATTACACAATAATAGTCATGAATAGTCAAACCATGGTATAAGCAAAAGGTTAAAAACAAGCATTAGATTTACAAAAAGGAAGCTTTCCCATTCCTTTGGGGCTTCCTTAACCCTTCTTGAAGGAAGACAAATGCATCCTCTTGTGGGTATCACCAGTACTGCTTCGACTGGCTGACATAATTAGCTGTGTGGCTTTGGGATATTAATAAATGTCTTTCAGCCTGTTTCCTTACAGTAGAATGGAGACAATATTGCTTACCTTGTAGGAATGTTAGGGTGAAATGAGAAAATATACCTAAAGTGCCTGAGAACTTTTAGGTATTTAAAGTGAGCAACTTGAATTTTACCCATGTATAGCAATGATTGTCAACTGAGTTGGAGGAGAGGACATGTTCTCCTATAGAAGCCTATCAGAATTTCTTTTTTTAAATTTTGGTGAGGAAGATCGGCCATGAGCTAACATCCTTTGCCAACCTTCCTCTCTTTCTTTTTGGTTGAGGAAAATTGGCCCTGAGCTAACATCTGTGCCCATCTTCCTCTATTTTGTATGTGGAATGCTGCCACAGCATGGCTTGATGAGTGGTGTGTGGATCTGTGCCCGAGATCCGAACCTGCAAACCTGGGGCCACTGCAGCAGAGCATGCAAATCACTACACCACTAGTCATCAGAATTTCTGAGTGAGGCCTTTTTAAAATCATATATGATCTCCCCCAAATGGACATTCTTTTCTCCTCTTTTTCTTTCCTCCCCCTCTCAACTCTTGAACTATGGCTATGTCAAACAACTTTTCCTGATGAAAGACTTTTATGTTGGGATAGAGTGGAAGAAAGCTTGAGAACTTTTGATAAAAGTAGTAGTTTCCAACTTCCCTGTATCAGATCACTTGGGGATCTTTATCTAAGCAGATTCCCTGGCTGAACTACTTAACAGAAGTTCTCAAACTGTAGTATGCATGCACAAAAAGTGCAACTTCCTTTGGATTGCTGAGAGTGAAAGGGAGAAGGGAGGGGGAGAGAGGAGAGAGATGAGTTTTGTGTTTAAGAATGAAGAATCCAGTTGACTTTCTGTAAATTTTTAAGGGTCGCATTCTGCTTTACTATGTCTCCTTGTAACTAACTACTCGCATTTATGCATTGTGAAAGATTGGATCTGTGAAGAAAAAATCACAGGGACTGACGCCCTGTTAAGGGAAATGCTCCTGACTAATAATGCCAAAAACCACTCTCTTAAACAACTCCAAGAAGGTATAGTAGATTGATACTCCTTTTTCCCCTTTAGTAGTGCAAAGAGATGTTAGGCTCATTGAAATCTTAAAATCATGCAGAATTTCCCTGGGGATATTAATAATGTTTTCGTGAATATAATTTTAATAATTCTCTTTGAGTTTAAGGAGTTTTAACCATTTATTTCTGATACGCTTGTATCTGTTACCTCATAGGTCCTACGTTATATCACTGAACAGGTTGTGTGAAAGGTCGATAGAAAGAAGTCAGAAATAAGTGCCACGGAATAGAGCAACGGACTTGCGGTTACTGGATAGTGTTCTAGATCACCACTGTCAAATAGAAATAAGACGCAAGACACACATATAATTTTAACATATAATTTGAAACTTTCTATAGCCACATTAAAGTAAAAACAAAGGCAAAATTAATTTTAATAATTATTTCATTTAACCCAATATATCTAATATATTATTTCATCAGGTGCTCGATATAAACAACGATTAATGAGATATTTTACTGTTGTTCCATACTAAGTCTTAGGAATCCAGTGTATATTTTATACTTACTGCACGTCTCATTTTGGACTAGCTACATTTCAAGTGCTCAACAGCCAGATGTGGTTAGTGTCTGTTCTATTGAAGAGCACAGGATTGATATTATTGAATAACAGCAATCTGCTGAGTGCTTATAACCTATAAAGGGGGCCACCCTTATAGGTATCAACAAATTCCAATCTTTCAAATGAATGTGACTACCAAAGGCAATACTTGTGTATATTTTCATATTTCAATCAATTTTTAAAATCTTTCTGAATCACCAAAGAAATGAACCTTGTCTTTGGGTCACTAATGTGATTTCTTAAATGAGATATGTTTTGTTCTTTGTGAAATAACTACACCTAAATGAATTTTTCTTAAGGTCCTTATTTTAAGTATGGCCAAAACTATGGCTAGGATTGAAAGTTTTACGTTTAGAGCAACGTTGTTTTCTTGATTTGTTTGGCCTGTAGTCTGATAGAGAAATGTTACTTCTTCTTTGGTAAGCTGTATAGAATTTAGATTATGACTGCTAAGTTTCCCCTTTAGCATTTTCAGCTGTCCCAGTAAGACATATGGAAACGATACAGATTCTAGAACGCTTGACTCTACTCTCTGCCAGTGAACTTATACCATAGGCAGAAGTATTAACATCCAATATGAACCAGCTATTGAATTCAGGGGTTCTGTGGAGAATGCTTCAAACAGTCAATAAACTATGGATGGTTCTTAATACTGTGATGCCTAGAAGGTAATTTCAGTGTATTGTTACACGTAATAGATAAGTGTATAGCAGTGATTATATACAGTAACCTAAACTTAATGGTTGAAAAAAATTGTTGAGTGTTTAACAATATAAATCCCCTCTGAAGACTACTAATTAAAGAGTCATTATAACTTTCAGAAAAAGCATAAATTTGATCTTAAGAAACAGAGAGAAACTATAAAGTATTTCCAACTTGAGAAACTTCCTTAAAAGTGAGTTCTCCTCTATAGGCATCTGTCATTTGTGGCTAATTGTGATTTAAATCACTGTGTGTCTTGCATCATTGTGGTGGCTCCAAATTTTGCTGCACATTAAAATCACCTGGACAGCTGTTAAAACTTGTTCCCCAATTGTAACCCATGCCAATTAAATCAGAATGTCTGCGGTTGGGAGTCAAGCACTAGTATTTTCTTTTTTTAAGATTCCCCAGTTGATTCCATTATGCAGCAATGTTTAGAGAACACTTGATTAATTATTTCTTTAGTCAAATGGGTCTCTGCTGGTCCATAGATTGCATCAGAAACACCTGTTCAGCTCTGAAAACCAGGATACTGGGCTGGCCTTCCCTGAGATATCAGATGCTTAATGTTCAATCAAGTAAGTTCGATGTGAAAAATAAAAGCATACACTTAAAAAATACTGTAAGAATTTTCATATTTTTAAACAAGGCTGTTTTGTAGTCTTCTAAGATTAAATACAGCGGTCCTGTGTTCTTTTGTTTTGTTTTATTTTAAACTGAGGCTTTGGAATATTTTATGTGAGTAGGAAACCTCTAGGAGTTCAAAAAAGGTTGAAATAAATGGTTTCTAACTAAATGCAGCGCACATTCTTGGATCAGTTTTCAAAGGCTGATCAAAACCTGCTGTGTTTAAATAACAACATGCTGTTTTTCATCACATCCGTTGATGATGTAAACAAAATGTGTAACTATATTAGTAAATGTTAATATTCATGTATTTTAAGTTAAGGTTACAAAATTTGTCACAATGTGATTTTTTTATTCAAGTGAAAACAGATGTGTGCAGCTATTTTGAATATTGGTTTATAAACATGCATATTCTTTATCAAATGAACTTGTAGTTTTTTTATGTTTTCTTTCACTACTGTTCACCTGAAAGGAACAGTTCAAGGGACTGGAATCCAGGACTGTCTGGCTCCAGAGCCTACGTGTATCCACTTCTGTTAACGCCACACACGTCAAATGGCCATACAAGGCTAGAGTCGGTTGGGAGCCTTAGGAATTGAGTGGAGGAAAATCGAAAATCGTAGTAGTTTCCCTGGAGCAGTTACTTAAAGGATTTGATATTTAAAAAAATTGTAAAAGCAGAATAAAAATTTGAAGATATTTTTAAGTATTGATAAATTATCCTTCATTCCACTGTTTTAACAGTAAGTTACATTTTTTATACTTTCCCTCCATCTTTGCTTATGCATATATATTTTCACATAATGGAATTCATAATACCCAGTAGGGAGTCTGCTTTCTTTCATTTAAATTTATATGAAATCTTTTTTGCAAGTTGTTTACTTTTGATAATTATTTTATTGGCTTCCTAATGATCAAACTGATGTATCATAACCGTATAGGGTGCTATTACTAGACCGGGAGGTTGATGACTTTTTTCAGGATTACAATAGGCAATGTTATCAATTTAGGTATTTTTACTTTTTCTTTCTTTTGGATTACTCTTTTAGGATAAATTTTTGAGCCTGAGATTACTAAATTAAAAGGTAGAATTTATTTTTAGCACTGTACATTTTGCAATTGGGGAAGATGCAGTAAAACTGAAAGGGAAGCAAACAAATCCACTCTCCTCCCGCTGCTCCCCCTACAGCAAACCTCTCCCCAAACTAGTTGCTCAAACTTGAGAAACTGTCTCACGTTTTACTTTTTTGAGACACTAGTATCGGAGCCAAGCTTAGGCTATTCAGAAATTGACAAAATCACACTTTGGAGAGATCACGATTAACTCCCTACCTTTGAGGAAACTGAAGTGTACTTCGTGGCAAAGAATAACAACCCGGTTTTAGGAGGGACAGAAGACGGATGAGCCTTGATGGAGCAGAAGTGACCGGGGCGGGAGCGCTCTACAGCGTTGCTCTGGTTGAAGTCGCTATCCGGGGAAGCCTGGAACATCCTGAGGGTCTGCGGCCACTCGTCAACCAGCCTTGTAGCCTGGCCGGGCTCAGGCTTCTGGCAGTTCCCGCCTCCGTCTGTGCGACACCCGGGCCGACGTGAAGTTCGGAAACGTGAGCTGAGCGGCACTGACGGGCGCTCTGGGAAGAACTCGGCAAGGCTTTCCTTTCGCTTGGTCTACAGACCTGAAGAATGAGACTGCGAGTTTTCAAGGAAACGGATACATGGGTTAAGTCGCCGGTTTCAAAATCTCAAAATGGAGAAGACTTTTCCTTTAAACGCTGCGCTGTGCTCCCATCCTTCGCTGTTCAAGCGTTCGCCTCCGGGCCACGAAATACTTTGCGTTGGTTTTTATTGCGGAGGCTTCTCTCGGGGGCCCCCTAACCTCACGCCGGGAGTGGTTTCTTGGTTTCTGCTCTGGCGGGTGATTGGGTGCTGGGAGTCGAGGGGGCGGGAGGCAGGAATTCGTCCGGGAGAGCGCTTGCGCGCGGCCTGGAGAGAGCGGAGGAGGGAGCGGGTGAGGCGCCGGAGTCCGCACTCGGCCAGGGTGAGGAGGCGAGAGGTTTGGGGCTTCTCCTCTCTGCCAGGCTCCGCAGTGTGTGCTCGCAGATACCATTTCATTTTCTCCCGGGACTCGGAGCCCAGGCAGCGCTGCCTCGGTTTTCCTCAGAACAGGCCAGCCTGTCTCTCCTGGGGTGGCGCGCAGCCTGCCCGAAGAGAGCCTTCTGCTCTCGCCTGGCCGCCATGCGGGCAGTCGGGGTGACCGCGTCCACGGGCCTCGGGGTTCTGAACACGCGGAGGCCAGAGGGATCCTGTCCTGAACCCCGAGGAGAGGCCCCGGGCCCCCTTGAACCTCCGCTGACTCGTGGCAGCGGGGACGATGGCGGGAGGCGGATCGGGGCTCGTCCTTTATCCCCTGGGCGGTTGTGGTGAATGCAGGTGGGATGGATTTCTAGGCTGTATCTGAGGAACTAGCCGGCGTTGCGTTATTGGCTGGGGTGAAGGGGTTAGAGTCCACCAAATCTCTACTCAAGAGTTGCACAGATAGAATCACAGAATAGTAGAACTGGGAAATGCCTCAGAATAGTGGTTCTTAGCTTGTTTTGGAACACATAGGCTAGGGGTCAGGGTATAATTGGCTTCATAAGCTGTTGAATTACTCTTTTAACCATCCCTCCATCCCCAGGTCGAATTTGCCGTTTTTTTTCCACTATTGCAAGGAAGTCCTCAGTTGATAACAGTGCATATCAGTCTCCCCTCTGTTTTCAGTTATTTTATTAGGATATAGTTCTGGGAATGAGAAATCCATGGACTTTCTCTTCAGAGAAACACAGTCATGTACCAAGACTTCTGCATGCAATAGCAAGAGAACACAGTCTCTGACTTCTGTCTCTGGATCCTAGATTAAGCATAGGTGGTTTAGAAGAGGTGGGGATTAATGTAGATCACCTCCTCTGTGTCAAATACTGGAGTTTAGGCACGTTCTATCCATTAACTTACTTAATTCTTAACTCAATGCCTGGCTAATTTTCGTCAAAACTCTATCGGGTAGATAATCTTATCTCCATTGCACAGATGAAGAAACAGACTGAGGTTCAGTGATTCACACAGTGGGACTCACACTTAGGCTTGCTTTACTCCAAAGCCCATCTTCTTTTCATTATACCCTTCTTACCTTTAAATCAGAATTATCAAGCACCTACTGTGTGCCAAGGCATTTTCTCCCTTACAACAGTTTTTCAATTAGGGATTATTACAGATGAGGATCTTAGTCTAGAGAAGTGAAGACATGATCAAGAAACACATCTGAGTTGTGGGAACCTGATCTAGAACTCGTACTTCTACCTCCTGGTCCACAGCTTTGGCAGAGTAGGGATACAAATCCGGATTTGTCAGATTCCGAGACATGTTCTCAACCACTGTGATGGTTAAGACTAGGAAATTCTTTTACTTGCATTTGTTTTGTTGATACATTTAGGAATCCCCTTTTTATTTCTAGACTTCTGTCCTAGTCTAGTTGGGTATCTGGTTTTCTTTGAATGGCATTGTTTCAGTCTTGATTTTCATTTCTGCTGCAGTTAGGAATCTAAGTAAACAGGAAAGCATGACTCTTCAATATGGTCTGAATGTACAGTTGGTGGGGTGAAGATGAACTTTCCTTGTAAAGCTTGTCCATCATAGCTTGCTATAATGAATTCTGCAAGTATTTTTCAGCAGTTAAGTCTTCATTAAGATAAAGATGCCGATAATTCATAACGTATACTGAATCTGTGACTACATTCATTTTCTCAGATAGTAAATGGATTGAAAATATTTGCTGGGTTCATGGAAGAACATGTAACCTTTCAAAAAATAATCCTAATCGCTATGAACTGTATATGGTTAGGAGGCAAAGGAGAGTATTCTGAAAACTATTCTCAGCTCATTTGGCACTTCTATTTACTTTACGGAATTACTACCTTCTACAAAGTATTTACTGTCTTTTACACAGAATACTATATTTCTCACCATATTTTTTGAGATGTTTCAATCATATAGAAAATTAATAGACCAATGGGTAAGCCAACTTTCCAGAGTTGTTCAATCTTAATATTTTGCCATATTTACTTTATACCTTCTTTGCAAGTAACATTACTAGTATGCTGAATTTATTCTTTTTCTTTCCTAGACGTGTTGTTATACTTTTGTTACATATGTATGTATCCGTAAACAATATAGAGCAATACTTTACCTGTTTTTAAACTTTGTACAATGATATGATACTGTACCCATATTTGTTCAGAAGTGTTTTTAGTTGCTTAACATTATTTTTAAGAAGTAGCCTTATTGATTGTTCATCTATTTTAATTGCTGTGTAGTATTCCATTGTATGAATATACCAGAATTTTTTTATCCATTTTCCTTTTGACAGACATTTAAGTTGTTTACATTCTTTTGCAATTCTAAACAATGCTGCTATGACCTTTCTTATGCATGTTTCCTTATGTTCCTGTGGGAAAGCTTTTGGATATATACATAGGACTGGACTTCCTGGTGTTGGGTATCTTCAACTTTACTAGAAATTGTTAATATCTGTCCAAAGTGGTTGTAGCGATTTACACTCCCCCTAGCAGTATCCTCCATTAAGTTTTCATCCAAGATATTAGTGTACTCTAGTTTTAAAGAAATGACGGTGCTTGCATCATTAAGGCACAAATTGCTTTGTTCATTTCTTTTATGCTTATATGCTTTTAAGTCCAACATAATTTTAGGGAGAAAGATAAAGGAATAAGGTCTAGATTGAACTAAATACTAATTCTCCCTTCTGCTATTGCTATGTTCCCTCAAGTACAACCTTACTTCTTGTTGTGTTTGTACTTGTGATGGAGACAGACCCTAATGAAGTAAATTGTTTACTGATTTTTTTATTGTTTTTGTGTCAATAGATTGTCGAGGATTAAAAAGTAAGCAGCATTGTTTGTTGGAGAGCCCTACAGAAAGTGGGAAAAGCTTAGTCTTACTTTGTGCTGCTTTAGCGTGACAACAGTCTCTTCTTCGTGGTAAGTATTTGGTTGATATATTCAGCTTGATTATTGGGACTTGAAAAAAATATAATAAAGTACTTTTTATCCAGAATGATTCATTTAAAGAAATAGCAGTAACTAAGAATATACTTTTGGTCTTTCTTTTAATCCTCCCTGCTTGATATTTTAATGTCTCAATATAAACGAATACTCAAGTGGTTGTGCCTTTATTACATTATTAATCTTTGACTATTAACTATAAAACTCTTGGAAGAAACCGACCCTCCTTTATGTGAACTTGGAGACAGAGGCCCAAGGTGAAGCCTTGGTGCCCCTCCACACTAGTGAGCTGCAGAAGGGCTGCAGAGTCCTGTGAATCTTTGGCGCCCCTCCTGGCTCCCTCCGGAGTTGACATTGCCTGCACAGAGGAGCCCAGCTCCTTACAACGTCATGCTGACGTCACTCATCCAGGCCTGTTTTGAGTGGTGGTCTGTGCTACCTGTCACCCCTTCTTGTTATTCTTCCATCTCTAAGTTTGTGCCTTAGGTTCATGTGACACCAGCCCACAGAGGTAATAGATATTATGTCATATACACTGGGCGACATCTCTAGGAAGTAGATTCTAGCCTGATCCCCATGGTGCAGGTTTAGAGACTGGGGAGGACCTGAGAGGTACAGGGACTTTCTCAGGATGAAGAACTGGTAAGAAAAAGGAGGTCTGCATTCATCTCTGTCTCCTCAAAGCTAGGACCCGACTTAGGGTTCCAGGGAGCTGTGGCTAGGGCTGTCTAGGCTCCTTGTGTACAGCTCAGGAGATGACATGGGGGAGGAGGGTTAGCAGCCAGGGGACAGGGGGCAGCTCTGGACAAGTCTGATTGAGGGAAGGGGCCTAGGTAAAGGAGTCTTGAAAAAAGACCTCACTTCCTTGGTCATAGACCTCAAAAGATCTTAGAACTCTGGTAACCAGTCACCCACAGCCCCCATCCAGCTCACTTGACTGGAGACAGTCAACAGGAAAAAAATATTTTGTTGTTGTATCCCAACTTTTGGAGGATCTAGGCACAAAAAAACCCAGAAAGAGAAACTTTTTGGTCGTTGCTGACGTTGGCTCAGCCCTCATCCCCGACGCCTCTGGGTGTCTGGCAGGAGGCAGTGAAGGGTAACACGGGGCAGCCCAGGAAAGGCTAGTGCAGGCCAGGTCACAACTGTGACCCCTCCTGATCAGCCCCACACCCCTTGTCCCTCATCTTGTGTGTGTGTGTGTCTGTGTGTGTTTGTGTGGAGGGGAGAAGGCAGGGTATGAGGGGCAGGCCATTCCTGGGCAGGAGCTGCTTGTTAGGTGTCGGAAGTGTGGTGGGCCTATCATGTTCATAGCCCAGGTCATGGCTGGCAGCATGAGAAGGTGAGCTCCTCTACTCTTATGTTACTGAGCCATAGAGGTTTCATCTCTTTTCCTGCCTGACCATAGTTTTTGCAGGGATGTCCCTCTGTGCCTGAACTGAGGAGCAGACTTTCTCTTGGGGGATGACCCCAGTGGCAGTGTGCATGCAGCCCCTGATTCCTTCAGGCCCAGCTCCGGAGCAGTCTTTGCAGATCTCCAGTAAGAAGGTCATCGAGGAGCTGCCCAATGGTTTCAATTTCACCAACTCACTAGGCAAGGGGAAGGTGCCTGAGGCCACAAACACCATCCAGTGCTGCTCTGAGATGAGAACAGGAACAGAGGGTCTCCACACTCAGGACCTTGAGATGACCAGGTTGGACCAGAACTAGGGAGTGACCAGACTGGGGGCTGTCCCTTTTTCAAGCTAAAGGGGATGTACATGCAGGTAACCTTGCCTGTTTCGGAGCTGAGCTGCCATGACCCTCTTACCCTTGCCTGGTGTGAGCTTCTGGAGGCCACTGAGGCAGAGGCAGAGGGTAAGGGGGACTGCAGGCTGGATATTCCTGGAAGGGAAGTGGGATTTTTCCTTTGTTCAGAAGGACACATGGAAAGTCAGCTATGTGGGTGAATCTTTCTCTTTATCCCACTGTAGCGCCAGCTGCAGAGCTCCAGTCAGTGGCAGAAGCAGAGCAGTGGGCAGTGGTGGAGGTAGAGCTGGCTCCAGCTCTGTTGACAACACCCCTTCTAGCGTTGGAGCCAGAGTCACCTCCATCAGCAGCGTTGGAGCTAAAGCAAGGGCCAACATTGGCTCCAGCAGGAGTGGGAGCTGCTGAGCTGGAGTCACCTGGATCATCATTTCTAGTGGGAAGTCCGTCTCCACCTGTGGCTGTTAAGGAGCATGAGAAGAAGCCCAACCTCACGGCCTTCTCTCCTAAGCAGGTGGTAGAGCAGTTGACCGTGATGGATGCAGTGAGCAGCTGGGCTCTCAGGGCGGGGTGGAACAGGCCTTCCCTCTGCCATCGTTGCCCCAGTTCTGATCCAGACTCCCATGATCTGGGCCCCAAATCCCAGCTCCACCCCTTACCAACCATATGACCTGGGCAACTCCCGGAACCCTCAAGCCTTTGCTGTCCACATGCAGACCGTAGAGGTGGACACTAACAGGACCTGCTCCACAGAGTGCCTGTGCTGGCTCCATGAGGTAGAAGAGATGGAAAGCTGGGCAGGGCCTGGCCCATCAGTGGTGGAGGGGAGCTCAGTGTGTGCAGCCAGGTCTACGGTGGCCCAGCCGTCTCCTCAGGAGGCTCAACAGCCTCAGGACTTGACACCTGATGTGTGCTTCACTACAAGGGTGACAGACAAGGCCAGTGGTTGTAGCTGCCACGGGGGAATGTGCATCAGAATGGAGAGTGGGACCAGAGTGGAGATCAGGGTGGTGGCAGATGCCCCCTTGGGATGAGCAGAGTTGAGCCATCATCTGGAGCTTGGAGTTAGCCAGGACGGGCTGGGTGCAAATACCCCTCTCCCTTCCCTACCGTGATTGGGCCCTGGGTCATCCTGTGTTGGGTACCCTCGGTGGACAGAGAAGAAAACCCAGGGACTCTCACAAGGCTCAGGCCACATCCTGAGCTTCCTGAGCTCTAGCTGTAAACTGTGAAAACTGTGTGGGACTTTAGTGGCTGTGGACACAGAGGTGGCCTGTGGCAGGGCTGGATGACACTTCCCCTGTCCCCCAGGAGCTCTTCTGGAAGGTGGTGCCCTCTCAGTGCCTGGGATCCACCTGGCACAAGAAGAATAAGCCTGGCAGTGAGCACTAGACACCCACCATCCAGGCCACCATCGACCAGTTCAGAAGGGTGGCCAGCCTCGTCATCACCACCTGCCTCGGTGACGCGAGCATGACAGCCCAGTACAGGGCGAGGGTGGTAGAGCACTGTGTCCAGGTGGCCCAGGTGTACCGTGGGAGGCCCAGTGGAGCCCCTCTCTGGAGACTTGGGAACTGCCTCTCCACCTTTATCAGCTCCCAGGATTGAAGTGTGTGGTCTAAGCTCCTGCAAGTCCCTAGGCCCTTCCTGCCAGAGGCCCCGCTGACCTTGACTCCAGGTCCCAGTGGGAGGATGCTCACTTCCTACCTGGCTCCTTCCCTGGGTTGAGCTAAACTCCTCCTCCTTGTGAGTGTTACTTTCTGAATCCTAAATGTCCTTCTGGGGCTCCCTGAGAATCTGTCTCATCCAGGAGGGGAGATGTAAATAGAAGGGGACTGAAGCTAGAGCAAGCGGGGCTCCAGTGCCCAACCTCACACCTCATTCTCTTCCCTTCCCCAGGAGTGTGAGATCTGGAAGAACTTCTCCTCGTCCCGCACTTTCATCTCTGCTCTGCAGAAAACTTCCACAAGCCACCTGAAGAACACACGGGGGTAAGTTTCCCTGTGGGTAGGCCTCTCTGCATAGGAGGACCAGGATGGATGGGGGATCTCCTGTATGTCTGCCATTGGTGCCTCAGTCAGCCGGGAACTCCTGGGAGGCAGCAAATGATGGGGACAGGGCCTGGGAGTGGGGTAGTTGGTCTCTAAGTCTCCTGGTGTCCTTAGTGAACCAGTTCTGCTTCAGGACTCGGTTTCCCTAAATGTCAGCTATTGGGTTGAGCCACATTGGAGATTTCCAAGTGTTTATAGCAACAGAACTCTATGGTCAGTTGAAATTCATAGTGGTCAAAACAGAGCTGCTCTGTAGAGCTGGAGAGTGGAGACCCCAGTGACTAACAGGAGAGCCCCCTCCCAGTCCCATGAGACCTTAGTGCTCAGAGGAGCCCAGTGAGAACACTCCTCCAGGCAGGTTGAATCTCTTGGGTTGTCAAAGAAAAGGGATTTGCACTCAGACCCCTCACATTATCCCTAAATTTATCCTTCCCTCTTTCCCCTCCCCTAAGGTAAAGCTCTGAAAAACTTAAGGAGCTCTATAGCCAAGATGAGTCCTTGAGCAGAGAACTGATGACCAAGATAGAGTGGAGGCTACGAGTCTGGAAAAAGAGGAAGGGGGAGAGGGGCAGGGTTACTGGGCAGGCTGTGGTTTTGATAGTTTCTCACTTGAACTTTCTCTGAAACATTCCAGTCTACCTTGTCCAGGTTAACAAGCAGAGGGATCTGTTCAGCTCATGGGCAGCAGGGTGCCATTTTTGGGCAGGAGGCCCTGGTCATGGGACACAGTGGTGTTGGTTGGGCTGTTCCAGGAGGAGTTGCTGAGCTGGTGCCATCAGCAGGTCTCTGGCTTCCATGCGCGTCCATCCTGCTGGATGTAGCTTCTTCCAAGCTGTTGCGGTGGGTTTAGCCCTCAGCCTTAACCTGTCCTCAGGAAGCCAGGTCCCTGCTGCTCCTTCTGTCTTCACCACGTCTCCAAGGGGAGGACACCCTGCCTGTCCCAGGGACATGCATGGCAGAGGATTCCCATGGTCCAGGTGGACAAACAGGCTGCTCATCCTTGGGCCTGAATGGCTGGACCAGAGACAGATGTGTGTGCTTTCGGGGACCACCCCCGGACCCTTAGAGCAGTCACTCGAGTCAACCACAAGAGTCTCATCTGAGTGCCTGGTTGGCAATGACATATGCCCCCAGGGGCTTATGAGAAGCATCTAGGTAACTCATGGATTCTTAGTGGATCCTGCTGAAAGGACGTTAGGAGCTTCACGTAAATGAGGAAGCAAAGCGTCCTGTCACCACCTTCCCTGTGGATCAGAGGTGGCACATTGGGGGGTTCAGTTCCTGAGTGGATAAAGAAAGAGTTCAGGGCAGGGGAATGTCCTGAGGGGTTCCTTGGTGAGGAGAAGGCTTTGGCATGGCCTCTGGCCAAGCCTGGGGGCCAGACACTCCACGAGACTGGGGCAGGCAGGAGCCATGCAACCAGACGCCCAAGACACCCCGTCCTCTCCACTGCTTGGCCCAGGACCAAGCTGTGAGAGCTCAGAGGACAGGACTGTTGTCAGTGGTGGGGCTGCGGGTTAGGTGAGGATGTGGGAACAGGGCATCTGGCTGGGAGGGGCAAGCGGCCTCTCCTCTTTGGGCCCCTGAGCAACTCACTGCCCCTGTTTGGGTCTCTGTCTCCTCATCAGGGAAGGGAGGGATGGTGATTGTGTGGTGCAGGCCTCACAGGGTGGTGATGAGTTAAGAGGGTGGACAGGACTGTGGGAGCTTTCTGCCTGCTCCACCTGGAGGGGTGAGGGCGAGCACAATGATGACAGTCATGTGACACTGAGTCATCAGGAGTACTTGTGAGGTAGCTGGAGTTCTCACACATTCCATATGAGAAAACAGGCTCAGGGAGGCCAGACAGAAAGCCCAAGCTCACACC
>NW_026691555.1:0-77989 GCF_020826845.1 Diceros bicornis minor
CTCATAGCATTGTTGCAAAGATAAACGAACGTGTGTAGCCCCATTTTTTTCTCTTGTTGGTTGACTTGTACAGACATATTGAAAGAGCAGTCAGCTCCACAGCAAAGTCCAGACTGACTGACTGAACTGCTCTCACAAGTGCGAGTGCACGGCCCCTGTGTGGTTCTCTTCTGTAGGTAACAGGATAGAGGGAGCGAACACTATGAAGTAGGGAAACAATAGCCAAACTAACCATTTAAATCATAATGCTGAGAGTAAAGTCTAAAAAAAGTGAGGGAGGGTGAGAGTTGGAATCAAGATCACAGTTGGCAGCTGATATCTTATAAAAGATTATGGTCATTAGGGGAAACATATATTGGAAGAGGATATGGAACAGAATGCATGCACTTAAAATCTACATTGTAATCCATATTTAAAATAATTTATATTTAATCTATATTATATGTATATTTTATTATGGGCACTGTTTGCTTTTTCTTTACCTGTTTTGTTTTAAACCTAAATGAGCAGGTTCTGAGAAGACAGCAGGAGCAGCGTCCCCCTTTCCCAGAGACCAGAGGGCCACACAGGCTGGACAGCTAGAAGAGGAAATTCAATGTTCCCACCTCTGCGCTGGTCTCCGTGGAGGGTGCCATGGGAGAGGGTGCAGGGGCCGAGGGAGAGAAGAGGCTGGTCTGTCCTGGGCCGGAAGGGGTGAGGAGTGGAGGGGACAGATGGGATGCGGGGAGCCCATCCCCTCACAGGGAGGTGCACGTGGGTGTGCTGGGCTGGTTCAGCCGCAGCATTTTACGCAACCAGCCAACAAATCCACTTCTTCCATTTGTACCATTTGGTAAAGGCTGGTTCACAAGCATCTTCAGATCTGCTGCTTCTGCTGGGTTAATTAGGCATTTATTCAAAATTCCCGGAGATCCTGAGTGAAGGTGCTGGTGGCAGCTTGGGAAGCGGCTCCTTCACAATACCGTCCAGCAGTTCCAAGCTAGCCAGAGCTGGCCAGCTGGCCATCTGTGACCGCTGTGGGGCATCCTGATGGCCTTGGCCTCGGGGAGATGCTGGAGGCTCTCCTTCTGCCCCACTGACCATGGCCCAGCCAGAGATGGCATCCGGAGGGAATGGGGTACCTTCCAACGGCCAGCTTCCCAGGGCTAGCCCGTGCTCCAGATGTCCGACTCACCAGGTAGTCAGTGCCCTGCAACTGCTGGGAAACACGTAGGCTCGAGTTCCCACAAAGGAGTTGGCCATGGAGTCCAGCTGCCTGCTCACCCCAAAATCACACAGCTTCATCTCCCCTCTGCAGTTGGCGGGGATGTTAGAAGATTTCACATCTTGGTGCACAGTCGGGGTGCTTTTCTTGGAGATACACCAAGCCTCAGAGAATCGCGATGCTGACTTCCCCAGACTCTTGGAATTCTCTTGGCTTCCTTCAACGCCTGGTCCAGAGAGCCCTGGAGAAACCCATGATGTACAGGGAGTTACACTCGTGCAGCATCTGCAGCTCGTGGACAATCTGGTCCCTGATGGCCGGCTTGATCTCCAGTGAATCAGCTTTCTTGCCTCAATGAGGCCTGAAGGTCTATGCTGGACTTTGGTGACCATCCCGCTGTTTCCAATAACTACTAAGACTTACTGAAGGATATGGTGTAGGTTGGAGATAGAAAAAAATCATTCAAAATAACTACTAAACTTGTCTATCAGAAAATGTGGAAAATTAGAGATAAAGAAAACCCTTCTGAGGCACTTCTGTTTTCAAATATGATGAAGCAACACTTTTTCTTCCAGCCTGAAATGACTAGAAAACCAGATAAAAACAATTGTCTCCAGGAAACTAAAAAAAGAAGGTAAAGGCAAGGAATGAAGATAAAAGCAGAAGTAATTAAAAGAGAAAACCCCCCAAAAGAGAAAGGAAAAGTTGGTTGTTGGAAGTGACAGATATAATTTATAAACTTCCAGACAAAGTGATCATTTTAAAAAAGGAGTTCATATAGAAGCTGGCAATATTAGGAATAAAAGAGGATTCAACATCACAGATCCTAAAGACAGACAACAATAAGGGGATATTTTGACCAATTTTATGCTATTAAATTAGAATCAGACCTTCCAAGATCACAGATAAAAATAATCATTATACATACAATATAAAGAAGGATAGGATAGGAAGTATAGGAAAAAACAGAGCATAAAGGTAATCAGGCCGAGGAGAAAATAACCAAATCAAACTTCTTCTCACAATATGCACATATAAAACAATTGAATTAAAAACCAAAAATTGGGGAAAACAGCAGATCAGACCAGCAGAAAGAGCTGAAAGGTGATGGATGTGAAGTAATATCTCAAAAATGACATGAGCTCTATAAAAAGAAAGTATGACAGAAATGTTGATACACTTCTAGAGAACAGGGAAATAATTGCTAACATACAGCCAATCAGAACTCCAAGGGAAATAGAGGGAATGGTGACCAACGGAAATGGGAATAATGATGAAAGGTCAAGCCTTGGCCATATACTTTAAAAAAAATTTATTTCTCAATTTTTTATTTTGAAAAACCTCTATGCTACAGAAAAGATGAATGAACACTCATATACTATTCAGCTAGAACACAATTAACATAGTGCCCTATTTTCTCTCTACATACACACTTTGTTTTTGGGCCTGGACCATCTGAAAAAAGCTTGCAGATATCCTGACCTCATCCCTACACACTTGGAGCATGCATCTCCTACGAACAAAAACACTCTTCTAATAACCACAGTATCATTATCATACCCGAGAAATTGAAGTCAACAATATATCATTATAGGCTTCCATGTTCAAACTTCCACAATTGTCCACAAAATGTCCTGTATAACTTTTTAAAAATCCATAACCCTATCCAGCTCACAGTTGTCTTGAATGCAGATCAGTCCTGTCTTTTTTTGTTGTCTTTCAGGATATTGATACTATGGAAAACTCCAAACCACATTCTAGATTTATCTGAGTGTTTCCTCACAGATTCAGGCTACACGTTTTTGGCAAGAATGCCACAGAGCTGTACTTCCAATAACCTCATAGCAACAGATTTGTGTTTTCCCCAGTATTGATGCTAAAAATTTTTTCCACGAAGCATCTATGAACATTTTGCAAAGGACCAATGGAATACAGTTTAGGGAACACCAGAATAATAAAAAAAAAAAAGTGAAATGCACTAAAATGTTTATGAGTTCAGAGAACAAAAAGCAGGTAAGGATTAAGTCATTTCTAAATCAACAAACTTCCTCATTTCCTTAGGCAATGCAAACTGAGCTGTCATAAAGTTGAACACCTACCAAAAAAACACAAAACACTGTACAGATGAGCAACCTCAAGCTTAAAGAAATGAAGTAACCTCTCCCAACTTCTATCCTTATCGTATTTACTGTGTTCAAGAGCCGAGATTTGAAACCAAATACGCTTTCATGTTCTTTCCACTAGATTCTCTGCTTCATTTAGACTTATGTTTAATTTTCTGTAATTGACTATTCTTGAGTCTACAACTACTCTGGGGTGAAAGCGTGGCCTTTTAGTCTAAATAATAATGAAGACGCGAAGAAAGACCAATTTGTTTTTCTATTGTTCTATATTCAATAAGAATCAACCAGTATCAAGTAGATGAGGAAGGCCTAACCCCTCACAAATGCATGCAGTTATGCAACTCATCGCGTGTGGGGACTGGGGTCTTGGCTCCATATACTAATCATAATATAGCCCCATTTATGACCACTTTTATTTGCCATAATTCGATCCTTGCTGTTGCCTATTGATGCTGTCCTTACGACATTACAGCAAACACCTGGGAGTCTTCAGTTTTCCCTCAAAATCCTAGGACTCAGGTGAAACTCAGGTTTTACTACTAATTAGATAATCTAACAGGTTTTCAAAAAACTCGTTACCGTTCTGCCCCGCAGTGAGGTAGCCCATAGTAAGCACGTTCGTTTTCCTCTCCATTTCAGGCGAGAGCCTTTCCCCCTCGGGTGCCTCTCCCAGGGCGGTGAGCGCGGATCCTTGCTTTTTGATTAAGAAATATCAATCAATACGAACGGGTAACTTTTAAGAGACAAAACTGCCTTCAGCCATTACAAACCACGCCATGGCTTAAAAACTTGAGTTCCATTTCTGCTAAACGCTGAGCATTTACTCCAACAGACTGGTAGTTGCTCTGCGGAGTCTGAGTCTCCATGTCACCAGTTGTCACACGTCCCCTGTCCCGCCCTCTACGCCATATTCGAAGCTCCAGGCAGAGAAGAAAGGGGTCCCCGCGAGGACGCCGCGGGCTGCGGCCAGGGCTGGACTCCGGCTCCGTCTCCGGGCTCCGCGAAGCGCCGAGGCCGGGAGGGGACGGACGTTACACTCGAGTTTCGGAGGCGAAAGATGCAACACGGACCCGGAGAAAAGCCAAAGCCACCCGAAACGCCGTGAGCCGCCCTCGCCCCTTCACTTTCCCAGAGCGGACTCCCCAGCCGCCGCAGGTTCAAGCCTTCCCGCACCCCCGCCGCCGCGGGATCCGGCCACGCCCCCAGGCCATGGCCACGCCCCAAGCCGTCTTCCGCCCCGCTGCCCGGCAGGGGGCGCTGCTGGCCATGTGTTTTTAGGAAGCTCAATAAGTCACAAGCACAATAAATAAAATAAATCATACTAAAAATCTGTATAAAAACCATTTCAGTGAAACTGCAGGACATCAAAGATAAAGTGAATCTCTTTACAAGATCCAAAGGAATAGGGAACATTTACATGAAAGCCAAACAAATGAAAACTAAGAAAAGATAAAGGGTAAAGCAAAAAGAAAAATAAATGATGGGAGAAAATATCTCTCAACCTAAAATTTTAACCTCAAGGAATTTTATTTCAAAAATAAGGTTAAAATAAAGACAAATTCAGGTGAAAGAAAGAGAGAGAGAAAAAGAGAAAGAAAAGGAAGGGAGGGAGGGAGGAAGGGAGGGCAGGAAGGAGGAAGGGAAGAAGGCTAGAGAGACATTCTGTAACGGACAATTTAAAGGTTGACCTTCAGGAAGAAGGAACATAATACCGGAAAGAATGAATATCTGACATGCAAGAACAAATTGTAACCAAAGAAGAATTTAGACATTAAAATTACATAATCATTGCATAAAAAATAGCAAGAAATAATTTGAAGATTAAAAGATGATTACTATGGGAAAACCATAACATCTAATTTGTAGGCAAGGTCACTGGAGTTAAAATATTTTAAGGTACTCCACTGTTCTGAAGGAGGGTAAAAATATTGATTTACTTTAGATTTTATTAGTTTCAGTGTTTATGTAAAAATTCTTATAAACTTTAAAAATAGATGTAAAATGCACAAATTCATAGCAGTATATGAGGAAAATTGAGGTGAAACATCAATCCAAAAGAAGGTAAAACATAAAGAAAAAACATAGAAAAAGAAAATTAAATAGAAAACTCCAAAGAAGACAGTGTAAATCAACCCAAATAGATCAGAAATTACAAAAATATGACTTGACTAAACTATTTGAAATGCAGGTTGTCTTTTAGACTGAAACATTTACAAAATCCTTTTCAAATCCAAATCCAAAATCCAGAGTACAAAAATGTTGTTTAAAAGATGGAATAAACTTAAAAGAATAAAGAAAGGAAGAAACACATTTCTTAATGACTCATGAAAAAGACAAGAAATCATAACTGAAATTAGAAAATCTTCAGAAAATGACCAAAAATGACATATTAGAATTCACTGACATAGAGCAATACTGGAAGTAATATATGTATAGCCTTAACTGCTCATGTTAGGAAAAATTCAAGATCAAAAATTGATCTAAGAATTGGCCTATTTAATAAGTTAAATCAATTATTAACAGAATTACTCCCAAAGAATATAAAAAGAAGAAGAATATAAAAAGGAAAATAATAAAACAAAAACTGGAGTAAAATAGAGAAGGTTTTGCAAAGAATGGTGGAATACGAATTAGAGAGATCTCTACCTTAATGTCTTGCAATATTCAGGTATGTAAAGGTTGCTTCAAATTAGAAAATTCAATGATGTAACTGACATCTTAAATTAATTTAGAGAAACCATAAGATTATTATTATTATTATTTTGTGTGTGTGTGAGGAAGAGCAGCCCTGAGCTCACATCTGTTGCCAATCCTCCTCTTTTTGCTGAGAAAGATTGGCCCTGGGCTAACATCTGTGCCCATCCTCCTCCACTTTTTTCATGTGGGACGCCTGCCACAGCATGGCTTGATAAGAGGTGCGTAGGTCCGTGCCTGGGATCTGAACCCTCAAATCCTGGGCCGCCAAAGTGGAGCTGGCGAACCCAACCACTACGCCACCAGGCCAGCCCCTAGAGAAACCATAAGATTATTTTAATAGTTACAAATAAAAAATATTTCAATTTATTTCAGCTTCCATTTAAGAGGAAATTTTAAAAAGAAATTTACAAAACTTTGGAATAACGTTAAATAACTTCAAAGTAAATCAAACAACAATGTCATGTTACTAATTTGAAAATTAGATATTGTTAATCCTAATATACAATGAAATTCCAAGGAAAAAACCCAAACCCTTTGAACTTGGAAAAGCTGGCTCCAAAATTCATATAAATTAAGAAAGTGCCAAGAAGCCAAACTATTTCTGAAAATTAAAAATACATGATTAGGGGACTTATCCTACCAGGCAGGACTGCCATATATGGATTGTGTTTAGGGACAATTTGTTTGGGCTGGGTCCCTTGTATATATACAATTTGAGTCACCCCAACTCAGCCTGTCAGCTCTTTGGTGTCTTAATCCCATCCAATCCAGCAAATAAATACCCTGCTGAGCCAGCAGTACTGGTCCACTGACTAGACCACCTCTTGGAACTGGGGTTGGCCACAATGCCCTGGGATGACATCACAGGTACGAACCCTGGAACACCTCTGAGTATTTGGTTGGGATGTGGGGGAATGGCTTGGCGTGTGCCCTAAACGGGGGAGATGAGGATGGAACCTCACTCTGACCAGGCACTGGGAGCCACACCAAGACAGTACTGGGAACCCCACCAAGACGATACTGCTGCCCTGATGGGTCCAAACATGGGGGACACTTAACTGTTGAAAGCGCATCAGGGCCCTCTGAGGCAGGAGCCCCACTTGTCTGGATTTAAGGGTGTTACCATTACCAGATATCCAACGATATTATAAAACTCTTGTAATTCAAACAGAGAGCTATCGGGAGAATGGTAGACAAAGAGACCACTGGAGCACAAAAGATAGCCCAGAAAACAAAACTACACATATACCTAAACTAGCAATATGACAGTGGCCCTGCAGGTCAGAGTGAAACAATGGACCGACACAGCAAGTCCACATGCTATGCATCTCTGAGATCCTCTTATGTAAGTGCACTGGGGATCTTGAGAAGAAAGTCCATGAGTAATGTCCTCTCAGTGAGGGTAGGAAATCTATTTAGTTTAGTGATATATTACTGGTACACAGAACTGTACCTAGCACAGCAAATATTACATAAATAGCTTCATTTTTGATTAGCAAAACCACAAAAATATATACCATCCCAAATAGCAGAATAGATAAATACATTTTTTATATACATGTGGTAGAATACTTTATATTGTTGAAATAAATGAACTAGAGAAACAGCCATCAACATTTCAAAATGCGTAATATTAACCAATAAAGGGAAGCCACAGAAGAATACATTGTATAATATTTAATTTAAATAAGTGTAAAATACAGATAGAATTAAACATTATACTCTTGAGTACTATAAACTAAAACAAGGTAACAGTTAACATCAAATTCAGAATAGTGGTAAACAGAGAAAATGGAGATTGCAAAGTGAACAGTCATTTCATATGACTCAAAGTGGATACTGGGACCTTCGCACTGATTCTTTAGACTGTTTATATACACACACAAGAGACTATAAAGATAAGTCTTTTTTCTGTTTCTTAATCTGAATGAACATGAGAGCTCTTTTTATTTTCTTTATTTAAACTACACACACACACACACACTTGAAAAATTAAGAAGAAGAATGACTCTTAAGTTTCTGTTTGGGGCAAGGTGATAATCTGCTGGTTACTGTCATGAAGACTAGTTTAACAAGGGCTGGATAGGATGAGAAACAGGGTGACACATCCAACGTGGTCTTTGAATCATGACCTATACTGGGTAGAAAATGTGAAAAAATAGATTAGAGATTTTATTTCACTTTTTTTTAACCTTAGTACGTTAAGTTTTGCTGACACATATGAAATGGTCAGCAAATGTTCTTTGAATGAATTACTTAAAATAATGTGATAAAATTTAAATGTTTAACCTGCGTAACATCCTGTCCTTACAGAGTTGATGACTAGTGGGCTTCACACTCAGGCGATTTGGCTTGATAAGGCTCCCTCTTCACCAATATGCTATGCTATGTGGCGATAGGATGGAAGACTGTGTAAACTCAAACAGGAACAGCAGGAATGCCTGCTGTAATGAATAGAGCAACAGAGGAAGGCTTACAGTGATTTTTGGTCTCCTTTTCATGTCCCATGTGGTTTTTGTTTTTAGCACAATGACCCTGACCCTGACCCGGACACGGACCCAACACCTACACCTATCCTAACCCCAACCCTGATGCTGACCATGACCCTCATCCTGACCCTGACCCTATCCTTAACCCTAAACCTAACCCTCACACTTACACTTACCCTGACCCTGAACATGACACGAAACCTAACCATAAACATACCCCTACTCCTACCAGTAACCCTACCAATTACCCTAACCCCTAACCCCTAACCCATACCCTACCCCTACCCCTACCCCTACCCCTACCCCAACCCCTAACACTAAACCTAACCCTGACACTGAACCTAACTCTAAACCTCAACCTACCCCTACCCTTACCCCTGACCCTGAGCTGACCCTAACCAAACCCTAATCCCAATCCTAACCCTACCCCTAACTCTACCCCTACACCTAACCCAACCTCTAATCCCAACACTAACTCTGACCCTGAATCTACCCCTATCCCTAGCCCTACCCCTTCCCCTACCCCTGACACTGAATCTGACACAGACCTTGACCCTAACCCTAACCCTAACCCTAACTCTAACTCTACCCCTAAACCTACCCTTACCACTACCCATACACCTACACACGACCCTGACCCTAACCTTACCCCTACACATACCCCTGACCCTAACCATAACCCTAATCCTAACCCTACCCCCACACCTAACTCGACTCCTGACCCTGACCCTGAATCTAACCCTAACCCTACAACTAAACCTACCACTAACCCTACCCCTACCCCTGACCCTGATGCTGACCCTGACTCTCATCCTGACCCTGACCCTGAGACTGACCCTACTCCTACCACAAACCCTTACCCTAAACTCTAACTCCCTAACCCCAAAACTAACTTTAACCCTAGCCCTACCTCTACCCCAAACCCTAGCACTAAACCTAACCCTGACCCTGACCCAGACCCTAACCATAACCCTAACCCTAACCCGACACTAACCCTACCCCTACCCCACATCTGACCTTGACCCTGACACTTCCCTGACACTAACCATATTCCTAGCACTACCCCTACCATTGACCCTACACCTGACCCTGACCGTATCCCTGACAATAACCGTACCGCTACCCCTATCCCTACTCGTACACCAAACCCAACCACTATGCCTACCCCTACCCCTACACCTGACACTGACCCTAATCCTGACACTAAACCAGATCCTAATGCTAACCCTAACACTCTACCCCTACCCCTACCCCAACACCTACCCCGGGCCCTGATCCTGACCCTGACCCTGAACATAAGCCTAACCCCATCCTTGCCCCTACCCCTACCCCTAACCATACCCCTATGCCAAACCCAATCCTTACCCCTACCCCCACCCCTACACCTTACACTGACCCTAACCCTGATGCTAAACCTGACCCTACCGACACCCCAAACCCTTGCCCTTCCCCTACACATGTCCCTTACCCTGGCCCTGACCCTAACCCTAAGCCTAACTCAAACCCTAACCTTAACCATACCATTAACTCTATGCCTACCCCTACCCTTACCCCTGACCCTGACCCTAACCCTAACCCTACCCATACCTCTACCTCTACCCCTACCCATACCCCTATGCTTGCCCCGGCCCCTGCCCCTACCCATAGCCATACCCATAACCCTACCCCTAACTCTGATCTTGACCCTAACAGTGACCCTGACCCTAACACTGATCCTGACCCTACTCCTAACACTAACCTTATGCTTACCCCTGCCACTGACCCTGACCCTGACCCTGACCCTAAACCTATCCGTACACCATCCCTACCCCTTACCCTGACCCGGACCCTGAATCTGACCCTGACACTAAGCCTAACCCTAACCCTAACCTTACCCCTACCTCTAACACTACTGCCGTCACACTGTCCAGTGCAGTGTGAAAAAGTGATCTCCAGGTCATTTAGCTGGGCACTGTCCATTGTGGTGTGAAAAATTGAGATCCGGGTTATTTAGCAGGGCACAGTACACTGCAGTGTGAAAATGTGGCGTCAGGATCATTTAGCTGGGCACTGTCCATTGCACTGAGAAAAGGTTACATCCGGGTCATTTAGCTGGGCACTGTACAATGCGGCGTCAAAAGGTGACGTTGGGTCATTTAGTGGGTCCCTGTCCAGTTGCAGTGTGAAAGGTGATGTCTGGTTCATTTAGCTTGGCACGGTCCAGTGCAGCGTGAAAAGGTGAACTCCAAGTCATTTAGCAGGGAAATCTCCAGTGTGATGTGAAAAGGTGACATCAGGTTATCTAGCTGGGCACTGTCCAGCACAGCGTGAAAAGGTGACATAGTGTCATTTAGCTGGGCTCTGTCCTGTGGGGTATGAAAAGGTGACATCTGAGTATTTAACTGGGCACTCTACAGTGCAGTCTGAGAAAGTTATGTCCATGTCACTTATCAAAGCACTGTTGAGTGCTATGTGAAAAGGTGACCTCTGGATCATTTAGCTGCGCACTGTCCAGTACAGTGTGAAAAGGAGATATTGGGTCACTTAGCTGGGCATTGTCCAGTGCATTGTGAAGAGGAGACATCTGGGTCATTAAACTGGGTGCTCTCCGGTGCGGTGTGAAAAGGTAAAGTCTGGGTATTTAGCTAGACACTGTCCAGTGCGGTGTGCTAATGTGATGTCTGGGTCATTTAGCTGGGCACTGTCCAGTCTGGTGTGAAATGGTGACATCTGGGTCATTTAGCCAAGCACTGTCCAGTGCGAGGTGAAAAGGTGACATCAGGTAACTTAGCTGGGCACTGTCCAGTGCAGTGTGAAAAGGTGATGTCTGAGTCATTTAGCTAGGCGATGCCAGTGTGGTGTGAAAAGGTTACATTGGTTCACTTAGATGGGCACTGTCCAGTGCCATTTGAAAATATGACCTCTGGGTAATTTAGCTGAGAACTGTCCAGTGTGGTGGGAAGGTGACATCGTTTCACTTAGCAGGGCACTGTCCAGTGCAGTTTGAAAAGGTAATATCTGGGTCATTTAGGTGGGCACTGCTCAGTGTAGTGTTAAAAGTTTACATCTGGGTCTTTTAGCTGGGCACTCTCCAGTGAGGTGTGAAATGGTGACATCTGAGTCACTGAGCTAGGCATTGTCCAGTGAGGTGTGAAAAGGTGACATCAGGTCATTTATCTGGGCACCATACACTGTGGTGTGAAAAGGTGACATCCAGGTCATTTAGTGGGCACTGTCTAGTTCAGTGTGGAAACGTGACACCTGGATCTTTTTGCTGGGCACCGACAAATGCCGTGTGAAAACATGACATTGAGCAGGGCACTGTACATTGTGGTGTGAAAAGGTGACATCCTGGTCATTTAGCTGGACATTGTCCTGTTGTGTGAAATGGTGACATCGGGACATTTCACCGGGCACTGTCTAGTGTAGTGTGAAAAGTTGACATCTGGGTCATCTATAAGGGCACTGTCTAGTGCAGTGTGAAAATGTAACATCTGGGTCATTTAGCTGGGCACTGTCCATTGCAGTGAGAAGAGGTTACGTTTGGGTATATAGCTGGGCACAGTACAGTGTGTTGTGAAAAGGTGACATGAGGTCATTTAGCTGGGCACTGTCCAGTGCAGTGCTAAAGGTGACATCCAGATTATTAGCTGGGCACTGACCAGTGCGGTATGAAAAGGTGATGTCTGGGTCACTTAGCTTTGCACTGTTGACCGTGGTGTGAACAGGTGATGTCCGGATATTTAGCTGGGCTCTGTCCAGTGCAGCGTGAAAAGGTGACACCCAGGTCATTTAGCTGGGCACTGTCCAGTGCAATGTGAAAAGGTGACGTCAGGATCATTTACCTGGGCACTGTCAAGGGCAGTGTGAAAAGGTGACTTCGGGTCATTCAGCAGGGCACTGTCCATTGTGGTGTGAAAAGGTGACATCCGTGTCATTTAGCTAAGCACTTTCATGCAATGTGAAAAAGTGATATGGGGTCACTTAGCTGGGCACTGTCTAGTGCAGTGTGAAAAGTTGAGATTTGGGTGATTTAGTATGGCATTGTCCAGTATGGTGTCAAAGGTGACCTCCAGGTCATTTAGCTGGGCACTGTCCAGTGTGGTATGAAAAGATGATCTCAGGTCATCTAGCTAGGCACTGTCCATTGCGGTGTGAAAAGTTGTCATCTGGGTCATTTAGCTGGGTACTGTCTAGTGCGGTGTGAAAAGATGATGTCTGGGTCATATTGCACTGGACTGTCCACTGCTGTGTGAAAAGGTGACATTGGATCCCTTATCTGGGCATGGTACAATATGGTGTGAAAAAGTGACATCTGGCTCACTTAACTGGGCAATGTCCAGTGCAGTGTGAAAAGATGACATCGGGGTCATTTAGCTGAGCACTGTCCAGTGCGTTGTGAAAAGTTGATGTCCAGGTCATTTAGCTGGGTACTGTCCAGTGTGATATGAAAGGTTGATATGGGGTCATTTAGCTGGGCACAGTCCAGTGTGGCGTGAAATTGTGATATCGAGTCACTTAGCTGGGCACTGTCCTGTAGAGTGTGAAAGGGTCACATCTGGGTCATTTAGCTGGGCACAGTCCAGTGCGGTGTGAATAAGTGCTATTGGGTCACCTAGCTGTGCACTTTCCATTAAAGTGGCAAAAAATGACATCCGGGTCGTTTAGCTGGCACGGATCAGTGCAGTGTGAAAAGGTGACATTCAGGTCATATAGCTGGGCACTGTCCAGTGCAGTGTGAAAAGGTGACATCGGGTCATTTATCTTGGCACTGTACCGTGTGGTGTGAACAGATGATGTCTGGGTCATTGAGCTTGGCACTGTCAAGTGCAGTTTGAAAAGGTGACATCCGAGTCATTTAGCTGGGCACTGTCCAGTGCAGTGTGAAAAGGTAATGCCCAGGTCATTTAGCTGGGCACTGTCCAGTGTGGTGTGAAAAGGTAACATCCAGGTCATTTATCTTGGCACTGTCCGGTGCAGTGTGAAAAGGTGACGTCCAGACATTTAGGAGGGTATTGTCCAGTGTGATGTTAAAAGGTGATGTCCTGGTCGTTTAGCCAGACACTGTCAAGTGTGGTATAAAAAGGTGACATCTGGGTCATTTATCCAGTCACTGTCAATCGTGGTATGAACAGGTAACATCTGGGTCATTTGGCTGGGCACAGTCCAATGCGGTGTGAAAAGGTAACGTCTGGGTCATTTAGCTGGGCAGATTCCAGTGCAGTGTGAAAAAGTGGTGTTCGGGTCATTTAGATGGGCACTGCCCAGTGTGGTGTGAAAAGGTGACATCCGGGTCACTTAGCTGGGCACTGTCCTGTGCAGTGAGATAAGATGATATCCTGGTCATTTAATGGGGCACTGTCCAGTGCGGTATGAAAAGTTTACATCCAGGTCATTTATCTTGACACTGTCCCGTGCAGTGTGAAAAGGCGACGTTGGGTCATTTAGCTGGGCACCGTCAAGTGCAGTGTGAAAAGTTGTCATCCATGTCATTTAGCTGGGTGCTGTCCAGTGTGGTGTGAAAAGGTGATATTGGGTCATTTATCTGGGCACTGTACAGTGTGGTGTGAAAAGGTGACATTGGGTCAATTAGCTGGGCACCGTCAAGTGCAATGTGAAAAGGTGACATCCAGATCATTAACGTGGGCACTGTCCTGTGCACCTGAAAAGTTGAGGTCCGGGTAATTTAGTTGGGCAACTGTCCAGTGTGGTGTGAAAAGGTGACTTCCAGGTCATTTAAATGGGCACCGTCCAGGGCAGTATGAAAGGTGACATCCTGGTCATTTAGCCAGGCACTGTCCAGTGTGGTATGAGAAGGTGACAACGGGGTCATTTAACCAGTCACTGTCAATTGTGGTGTGAATAGGTGACGTCTGGGTCATTTGGCTGGGCACAGTCCAGTGTGGTTGAAAAGGTGACATCTGGGTCATTTAGCTGGGCAGATTCCAGTGCAGTGTGAAAAAGTGGTGTCCGGGTCATTTAGCTGGGGACTGTCCAGTGTTGTGTGAAAAGGTGACATCGGGACATTTAGCTGTGCACTCTCCAGTGCAGCGTGAAAAGGTGACATCTGGGTCATTTAGCTGGGCTCTGTCCAGTGCAGGGTGAAAAGGTGATGCCCAGGTCATTTAGCTGGGCACTCTCCAGTGTAGTGAGAAAACTTTATGTCTGGTCACTTACCTGGGCACTGTCCATTGTGGTATGAAGAGGTGCCCTCGGGTCATGTAGGAGGGCACTGTACAATGTGGTGTGAAAAGTTGATGTCAGGTCTTTCAGTTGGGCACTGTCCAATGTAGTGTGAAAAGGTGACATCTGGGTCACTTAGCTGGGCACTTTCCAGTGCAGTGTGAAAATGTGACATCCAGCTCATTTAGGTGGGCACTGTCCTGTCCAGTGTGAAAAGCTAACATCCAGGTTATTTATCTGGGCACTGGCCAGCGTGGTGTGAAAACTTGACCTCTGGGTCATTTTGCTGGGCATTGTCCAGAGCAGTGTGAAAAGGTGACGTCCCGGTCATTGAGCTGGGCACTATTCAGCACGGTGTGAAACGGTGACTTCTGGGTCATTTAGGTGGGAAATGCCCAGCGTAGTGTGAAAAGGTGACGTCCAGGTCATGTAGCCGGGCACTGTCTAGTGCAGTGTGAAAAGGTAACATTGGGTCATTTATCTGGGCACTGTACAGTGTGGTGTGAAAAGGTGACATCTGGGCCATTTAGCTGGGCACTGTCCAGTGCAGTGTGAAAAGGTGACTTTGGGTCACCTAGCTGGGCACTATCCAGTGCAGTGCAAAATGGTGACATCTGGGTCATTTAGCTGGGCACCGTCCAGTGTAGTGTCAATAGGTGACATCAGTCACCTATCTGGGCACTGTCTGTTGCAGTGTGAAAAGGTTAGGTCTGAGTCATTTAGCTGGGCAGTGTCCAATGTGGTACGAAAATGTGACATCCAGGTCACTTAGCTGGGCACTGTCCAGTGCAGTGTGTAAAAGTGATCTCGGGTCATTTAACTGGGCACTGTACAGTGTGGTGGGAAGATATGACATTGGGTCACTTAGCTGGGCACTGTACAGTGCAGTGTGAAAAAGTGACATCTGAGTCATTTAGCTGGGCACTGTACAGCACAGTGTGAAAGGTGACATCAGGTCACTTAGCTGGGCACTGTCCAGATGAAGGGCAGCGGGAGGGAATTCACTGTCCCTCTGCCTGGCAGGATCTGGCCGCAGATACCCTGCACTTGCCAGAGTGGTGCACTTCCTTCTCATCTGCATATGGAAGCCGTTTTGGTTGCATAAAATGAAGGTCTCTCTCTCTCTCTATGTATTTCCCCCCACTATAAAATTAATACTCGATAAATAAATTTGAAAACTACAACAACAACAACAAATCACAAGAAAGCAAAACCACACAGCCCTGTCCCACCACAAGCACTTTTAGCATGCTGGTGACTTCTTTTTGTCTCCGGGCTTTAGAACACACACAGTTAAGACTTCTGAGCATTTCTCTTTTGCTCTGAGTCCCTTCTCCGCCCAGAGGCCACCCCTTGGTTCACAGACTTAAGGTTGTTTCCATTTTCTGCTATTCTAAGCAAAGCTGTGATGAGCACCTGGGTGCCAGCAGCTTTCCCAGATTCTGAAACATCTCCTTAGGGCTGGTGTTCAGAAGTGGACAGTGGATCAGGTAGAGAAGAGTGTCGAAGGCTCTCCACCCACAGTCTTTACAGGGTGAGTCATTGCACCTGTGAGAGCCAGAACTGCACCCCTCGACCTGGGAGCACCCCACAGTCTTTGTCCCCGAAATGGCCAGAGGTTAGCCCTGAGGAGACTTTCCTTTCTGCTCAAGGCCCATGAGGATGGGGGTGTCACCCTGGTGGCCCTGGAAAGAGGACTGTGGCTCCTGAGGAGACAGAGGTTCATGTCTGCTATGAAGCAGCAGCCGATCAGCTGGAGATTTCTCGCTGGGGTTCACAGTCAGACACATGGGTGTCATGCTATCTCTGTCACTGACCAGCTGTGTGACTTTGGGCAAGTTACTTAACCTCTCTGAGCCTGTTTCCTCATCTGGAGAACGGAGATGATGATAATGGCACCTACTTTCCTTGGGTGGTTGTAAACAGTAAGTGAGATGATGTACATGACACCCTCAGCCCAGCGTTGGCTACAGCACTGTAAGCAGCTGACACAGGAGAACCACTGTGATAGCTACTTAGGTGCACGTCCCAGTCAGTCTGAAAGGCTTCCTCTGACCTCTTTGAGTCTTCATTTGTTCAGGGGTGAATGGAGCTGAGAATGATTCCTGCCTCCCAGAGTTGCTGGGGTGGGGGTGGGGGCAGATGAGCCCACCGAGATGAGAAGCAGCCCTTGTAAACTGCAGAGGGCTTTGTGGTAATCCGCTTTGCATGTTGTTGATATCCTCGTGTTGGGGAACTTACTGCCTTTCGATTAGGCCTCAAGGGCAGCTCCGGGTGATACGGCCTCTTCCTCCGGGAAGCCAAAGCCGGTTTCTGGCTCTACACGGCAAGCTGGCTTCTGGCTCTACACAGCAAGCTGGCTCCAGCTTACACAGAACCCCCCCAATTCCAGCCCCAAGGATCTGGGGTCGCACAGCACTGAGGCCAAGCCCGGGTTCATCTTTCCCAGCCTTGCGTCTTTGGACACTGGCCTCTCTGAACCTCAGGTTCCTCATCTGTAAAGTGAGGGCTCCAATCCTGCTTCTCAGGGTTGTTGGGAAGAGCCCAGGAACTCACCGGGCGCACAGAAGGTGCTCTTTCTATGTAAATTTCCTTTTCCCTGCAGATCCTGAAGGGGGCGCTGTGGATGGGGGAGAGTCTATATCGATGGGAGAACCGGGAAGATTTGAGAGAAAGAGCCTAAATTCTGGGAAAACCGAGAATTGTCCTTGAGCTGTGGGGGATCAGCTCTCTCAGCCCTGCCTCCTTCCATCTCAGATGCTCCTGGGAAAGGACCTATCGCGTCCCAGGATCGGACCCAGAGCCTGCGCGCCCCCAGAGCCGGCGCAGCGCCGCGGTGAGGCGGACGGGGACGCTGCCATTGAGCCCCCTGTGCTCTGGCCCAGTTAGAGCCTCCAGAGCGAAGACGAGGTCCCCGCCCTCACAGGCCCTGCGTTCCAGTGGGGGTTGGAAATGAAGACTACAAATGAAAGAGTACGATGAGATGAGGTCGCGCAAGTGAGGGAATAAACAGGTGGACTAGACAGAACGAGGGAAGGCGGCTGAGTTCATCTGAAGAGGCCATGTGTCTGCAGAGATCTGACAGATGAGGAGGAGCCACCCAAAGGCTGGGGCACAGGGAGCAGGCAGTGCAAAGGTACAGAGCGGGGGATCGAGTATGATGCGTAGAAGGAGCAGCAAAGAAGCCAGTGGGCAGGACTGTGGTACCCAGGCAGGTGGGCAGGAGCCAGATCTCCATCCTCAGCCCAGAGCACGGAGCAGCAGGGGTTTCAATGAATGGATGTTGTGCAGAAGAGAGCAGGTCTGTTCTGTGTGGCTCATGGGGACAGAGATGGGCCATCCAGAGGCAGCTGCAGAGAGGAGGCTTCCAGCTCACCATAAGGCCAGACTCCTGGACAGAGAGAGCCATCTAAAGATAGAAATGGATTCTTCGTAATGGAGTGAGCTCCCCATAGCTGGAGGCATGCAAGAAGCAGGGAACAGATTGTTTGAAAGAATGCCATGGGTTGCATTGGGCTGTTGGCATTCATTCATTCAGTCACTCAGTGGACAGTGGAGAGTCATGGATGCCTCTGTGACCAGCCGTGCACTGGGTGGTGGGGTGGCTGAAATGCATCTGCCATGGGCACTGCTCTTGTGAAGGTCATGTCCTATGGGGCACACAAGATGTGTGAACAGGGTGGAGGGGGCTGTGGATCACCTAAGGGGGACAGAGAAAGTGTGAGGTCGGCAGAGGAGAGAAGAAGAGAAGAGGGAGGGAGAACTGGGGGAGGGAGGGAGTTGGGGAACATTTCCGGCTAGAGGGGAAGGAAGGCTTCCTGGTGGAAGTGATGCGAGGGCTGGGCTTGGGAGGATGGATTTGGACATTAGGATATGGAGGGAACAGCATCCGGGCAGAAAGAAGAGTGTGAACCAAGAACCATCTGTGATGATGGGAGGTTCTAAACTCGCACTGTCCATACAAGAGCCAGCAGACACCTATGGTTACTGAACACTTGAAACATGGCCCGTGTGACAAGAGTTGGAATTTTTCTTTTTATTTCATTCGAGTTAGATTTAAATCACCACATGTGGCTAGTGGCTCCCATATTGGGCAGCACAGGTGTAGAGGCAGGGACACGCGGTCTGGGTCCGGGCTTGGGACTCCAGTGGGAAGAGAGTGGAAGAAGTGATGACCAGCTGGCCTAGGTCACCTTAAACGGATCCTGAAGAGTGGGAGCCCTGAGGGCTTTGCTAGGGCTGAAAGACCCTCCGGGAAGGTGGAGGGAGGCTTGGAGGGAGTGGAGCTGGAAGCAGGGAGATGGGTGTGACAGACTGGAGAGCAAGGGGCCTCTGGCCTGGGGCAGAGGCTGCGGGACGGAGGCCTGAACACGTCAGACCAGGACACAGCCCTGGGAGGGGGGCACAGCTGGGTGTCAGGTGACTGTATGCAGCGGCCCCACTCCCTGGGGAGGAAGGGATGGGGGTGATGAATGGGGGAGTCCGGTGGAGGGGAAGTCATAAATGGCCCTGGGTAAGTCATTGAACCTGGGTCTCGGTTGCCCCATCTGTGAAATGGGGCATTAACCCATGGCAAATGGAGGGCTGTCTCTGAGGGGTTTGGAGAACTGTTTCCCAGGGTGTTTGGGGGAGGTACACATGTACGTGTGTATGTATGTGTGCGTGTGTCGGGGCAGAATGAGGGACACACGGGGGGAGGCAGGGGGGCTGAAGAGACAGCGGCAGGTGGAGGCTGGCATCTGTCCACCCCACCAGCCCAGGGGCTGCATCCTGTATGCAGCAGGAGCTTCCTAAATGCAGCTCAGAACAGGGGCAGGAGCACTGGACAGAGTCGGAAGTCTTGAGTCAGAAGTCTTGAGTTTGAGTCCCGGGTCTGCTCCCGAGGGAGAATGGAAGAGAAAGGATGCACCTACTGTGAGAAGTTGAGCACCTACTGTGTGCAGGAGGTGCCTTGTCTCACGGGCAAGCGGCATCCCTTTGCCTCTCTGAACTTGAGCTTCCTCGCTGTGCGGTGAGGCAGAGGTGCACCGGCATTCAGTGAACTGCTGCTGTGCGCTTTACCTGCGACATCCTCCTTTGTCTTCCCCACGTGGGTACCACCACTGCTCACATTTTACACATGAGAAACGCTCAGAGAGGTGGGCGCTTGCCCAGGGTCACGGAGCTGATAAGTTTGCTGACTCCAGAGGCCACAGGGACCCCTCCCCAAGCCACCTCTGCGTATCTGGAATTCTGGGGCACATTTCTGGTGCTCCAGCCACGCTGCCTGGTGTGACCAGGGTGAGGGCTGGGCTGGTCTGTGAGGGTCAGAGGCAGCACTGGCCATGAGTGGGCTTGGGGGTCCATGGGGAGGGGGGAGGGGGTGGGGAACCCAGCCATTTGCCAGTTCGCCAGGGCCCGCCCAGGGGGCAGGTACAGCCAGGGAGAGAGCTCCCAGGAACGGGCAGGTTCCGGTGCCGGGGGTGTTTCTGCACGCACGCGAGTGCTCTGTGTGGTGTGTGCGTGTCGGTGTACAAGACAGACAGGGAGGTGTCAAGTGGGTTCCCTGTATGGATGTGTGCGTGGCTGTAGGCACGTGTGTGAGCATGTGAGTGCTCCTGTGTGTGTGCAGTTGTAAAGCCATATGCAGTTGGGGATGTTCAGGGGTGTTGGGGGCTGTGATGGGTGTGGACAGTTGCCTGTGGGGGCAGGTGTGAAGGTAGGGCTGGGTTAGAGAGAAGGGCGCTGCCAGCGAGGCTGCTGTGCAGATGTGGGCGTCTCCCTGGAGACCCAGCGGGCGGGGAGAGCTCTGCGGTCCCAGCAGGCCTGCTCCTGCATCCCGACCCCTGCCCCCCCTCTCACCAGAGTCGAGGCGAGGCCCTGGGAGTGCGGCCAGGTGAGCTCCCCCCGCCCCAGGCAGGGTCCAAGCAGACAAGCAGGCCAGAAGGCAGGAAACACCAGGCACCAATCTGCCAGGTGGTGCCGTTCATCGGCACCTCCTCCTGGCCTGGCGGCTACTGTATATGAAACCTCAAACAACCTTCCAAGCTGGGTATTGCCATCACCCCCGTTTTAGAGAAGAGGAACCTGAGGCCCAGAGAAGTGGCAGAAGCCATCTTCCAAGCTGGTGCTGGCCATCGATCCCCATCTGTGACATGAGTGTGGCATGTGGGGCCCCAACCACATCTGCTGTGGGCCGGCTTGTGTGGGCGGTGTGCCCACCCCTCCCCACCTCGCCCTGTGTGTCTGGCGGCTCCAGCCCCTCGTCTGTCACAAGGGAACAAGACTCCCAGGCACACGTCCCTCTCGGAGTGGCGCTGGCTGCGGCAAGCAAAGGCTCACACTTTTATTGCTGTTGAAGATTCCCAGGAACGTTGGAAAACCACCCCAGCCGTCCCCCAGAGCAGAGAGCGGGGGTGGCCCGGGGGGGTGGGTCCCCCCTTGGGAAGTCTCCAGGCTGGCCCCTCTAGGAGCTGTCCAGGAGCCTCAGCTGTGACCCCAGAAGTAGGGCCACCACTCGCCAGTTCCTGCCCGAGGGCTGTGGGGTGGCTCCAGGACGTGAGGCGGGACAGCAGGCCCCTGCCCGGACAAGCGGGTGCCCGGTGGAGCCCAGCCCTCGCCATCTGCCCCTCGGCCCTGAGAGGAAGGCCCCGGGCTCAGTGGCGTTTCAGGAGCTGCCTGGGGTGTGGGCGGGAGTAGGGGAGGGAGCCAGGGTCTGGCACCCGTCACAGCCCACAGCCTATTGCTCGTTAATCCACCCTCCACAGCCGCTCCAAAATAACTTCATTGGCTCCAAAATAACTCCCCCCGAGAGGAGGGGCCCGCCACACTGTAGGGAGGGACCCTGGTAGGAGGACAGGAGCCCCCCCAACCCCCAACTCTGAGGAATGTGCTCTTTCCTTGTCACAGGGACCTGCCCCACCATGGCTCTGCCAGGTAGGGGCTGTCTAACCCCATTGGACAGATAAGGAAACCGAGGGTCAGAGGGGGCCCGGATGGCCCAGCAAACCAGATGGGATCCCCTGTGCAGTGCTCACGAGAGAGGGACACTTAGAAAGTGGGGTGTTGCCAGCTGGGGGTGAGAGAGCTCAGCTCTCCAAAAAGCTGGCAGGGGTCTCCCAAGGGGGAGAAATTGAGGTGCCAGCAACTTACGACCTAGCCAGAGGGATCCCAGGTTGATGCCAGGAGGGACTTGAGGCTGCAGGAGGGCTCCTGCACCGATGCTGGAAGGAGAGTGCAAGTGGCACGAGGTCTTGGGGGAGGTGGGCATCTGTCCACTCTGGGAGGCTCGGATCACCATGCCTAGTGCTGGGTGCCTTGGCTTACACAGACCCAAGTCTCTGAGAAGATAGTGTCCTGGAGCCTCCTTCCCCCGTCCCCCAGGGATGCTGGGAGCCCAGGCCCAGGGCTGGGGTGACCAGGGTGGGGATCAGGCTGAGGCAGGATGCAGCCCCTGCCTTCCAGACTCTGTCTGACTCTTCTCCATCGGTGCCAGGCTGGGTGCTGGCCCAGACACACGTGGGGGTGTGTGTGTGTGCCTGCGTCAGCTCAGAGAGGGACACAGGACACCCAGTGAGCCAGAGCTCTGCCCCACGTGTTGGGTCCAAGGCTGAGACCACCTCCCCCTGACGGCTCCTGTCTCCCCCTCAGAGAATGCCTCCCATCAACCACCCAGGTTCCCAAGCCAGACACTTGCTGACTACCTCCTACTCAGCCCCACGCCCAGTCTACCACCCAGTCCTGCCCAAGCTACCTCCCGAACTCTTGGAATCCACCCATTTCTCAACCCCTCCACCCCACCTGAATCCAGGCCACCATCATCGCTCCTCTGGATTACCACTAAGTCCTTGTCACCAGTTTCCCTGCTCCTGCCACCACCACCACCAACACACACACGCACACACACACACACACACACACACACACACGTCCCCATCAGCTGTCAAAGGGATCTTTCCAGAACTCAAATCTGACCAGGTTCTCCCCCCATGCTCTATTGCCCTCTATAACCTGGTCTTCGAGGCCACTGGCCTTGGCCCGCTCACCTCACAGAGACCTGAGAAGCAGAGCAATTTAAAACATGGGCCGCAGGGTTAAGTGTAGTGGTTAAGTTCACGTGCTCTGCTCCGGCCACGCAGGGTTCACTATTTCAGATCCCAGGCGTGGACCTACACACCACTCATCAAGCCATGCTGTGGTGGCGTCCCACGTACAAAATAGAGGAAGATTGGCACAAATGTTAGCTCAGGGACAGTCTTCCTCACACACACACAAAAAAAACCCACGCGACCCAGATCAGCCAGATCTGGGTCTGAATCCTGGGTGGACCATTTGGTGACTGTGTGATCTTGGATGAGTGACGCCACCTCTCTGGGCTCTCTCCTCACCTGCACCATGCAGGACTAGTGAGGTACCAGAGTGAGGCCATAGCACAGCGCCTGGCTCTCAGTGGCCACACCACATGGCACTGGCTGGCCTGGCTCACCCACTCCTGCCTCTCAACACTCACCTTGGATGCCCCAGGCCTTCCTGTGCCTGCGGCTGGCCTCCACCAACCCCCTCAGCACCCTGCTCTACATCTGTCCGGTCGCTGGCCTGTCTACTCCTGTGAGCAGGTGCAAGGCCTGGGGCAGATGTGAATTATGTTTGATGAATGAATGAATGATGTATGAATCCCTGTTGATGGACATGGTCACGTGGAGAAGCACACATACCACACACACACGTACGCACAGACATGCACACAGCACCCTCTTTGCCGTCTGTGGCCCAGATGGGCTAAGGGTCAGAAGGGAGCCCCAAGGCCGGTCTGTCTTCCCTCAGGAGTTTCATCCGCGTCCTCCTTGGCACAGCCCGACTCAGCCTGAGTCTAAGAAGAAAGGTCAGGACCTGTTTTCTGGGGCTCTGGGAGGGTGTGCGTCCTACCACGGTCACACAGCACGTGAGCCTCAGACACGCGGGCCTGCAGGGGCCAGGCTAGGGGGCCGCCGAGGCCTGCTGGGCAGGCGGCCTAAAGTGGGGGCGGAGTCGTAGGCTGCCAGCTGGCTAGCGCCTGGGCCTGGCAGTGCCGCCAAACGCCCACTCGCACCAGCCGGTAGTTTCCAGGGCCTGCCCACAAGCTAGCAGGCATGCTGGGCCCAGGCTGCCCTGGGGGTGTCCTGCCAGGAAGAGGCAGCCTCTGGGAGGGTGGCCTGAGGCGGGGGAGGGGCAGGGCCCATCTTCCATCTCCCATCTCCCCACCACCCTCCCAAGGTGAGGACGCCAGGCGGGAGGCGAGGGCCACCCTCAACTCGCAGGGTGGCCTGAGACAAGCTGCAGCACTTTCAGGGCCTCAGGTGCCTCTTCTGCACAATCCAGGGGGCTCCCAGGGCTCCCTCCACGCTGACCACCCAGGGTTGCGGATTCTGTTCGCTGGCGCAGGACGGGGTGTGGAGGGCTGTGACCACAAGAGGGCGCCCAAGCTTCACGCCGGAGGGAGCCAAGGCAAGGAGGCCTCCCGGTGGGGCTCAGGCCTGGGAGGAGACCTCGGAGCCAGAGCTGAATCTTGGGGGACTGGGTGCACATACCTGTGTCCATCCCCAGGCCAGGACCTTATCCACACGTTAGCTCTTTTCGTTCGAGGGCAACACTACATGGCTTCTATAAATGTTTGCTGAGTAAACACGAATGAACGCACTGAATGATGCGTATTTCACAGATGGGAGAGCAGCTCAGAGTGGTTCAGTGATTTGTCTAAGTCACACAGCTAGTAGGCGTGGAGCAGGTTATTTCCCCTGGTTCTGGCTGCTGGCAGAGCTTTGGAGAAAGTGCTGGAACCAACCCGTGGGGGATTACCAGCACTGAAGCCTTCAAAGCAGGGACGAACCCTGTTCCTGGCACCCTCCAGGGCCCCCTCTGCCAGAGACCAGCCCCTTCTCTGGGCAGCACCCAGTAATCACAATTGAGAAGAAGACACGGCTGTGAGCCCTTTGCACTCCTATGACGTATCATTATCCTCTGAGTGACAGAGGAAGGAGGAAGGCACGGGAGAGTTAAAGAACTTGCCAGAGCCACACAGCTCTTAGTTCCAGCACTTTGGCCCCAGAATCCACACTCTCCTCACCGTACCATGTCTCTGGGGAGCTTCTGGCCACCTCCCCCACCACTGTAGTCACCCAACACCGTTTCCCACCTGCTCGGTTGGGGCAGAGGTGACCTGGCTGCATAGACCTTGCCCTGGGTGGGAGACAGACGAGGGTGTGTGCGATTCCTTCAGGGTGGGGGGGCCATGCTCATGAAGCCCCCTAACCAGTCAGCCCCCTCCTGGGGGGAGGTGACTCCTGAGTTGAGGCTTGAAGGAAAAGGATGAGGGGTGGGCGTCCTAGGCAGGGGAACCCATGTGTGCAAAGGCCCTGGAGTGCGTGTGTGGTGGGGTGGGGAGTAGGGGGCAGCCAGGCCCACCAGCTCCACAAGCCACATCAGGGGGCTGAGCCTCATCCTGAACAAACAAACACTCTGCAGAGGAGAGGGTTAGAACGTTCTGGGGGTGGGTTCCCACAGAGGTGCACACCCACCCCATCCTCCAAAGGCTCATGCCTGGGACAGACCAGCGGCTCTCCTCTGAGGACCAGATGTCCCTGAGCCCTGGGCTCCTCCCTCTCCTGCCTCGTCTCTCCTCTCTGCTTCACCTTCTCCTTCCCCTCCATCAGCAAACTTGCTCACTTCTCGTTAACAACTTTTTTTATTGAGGTATAATTGACATGTAACGTTATATTCATTTCAGGTGTACAACATAATGATTCGATATTTATACTGTTAGTTTTTAAAACCCCTCCCTTAGCCCCACACGTGTCTCCCATGGGGCCTCATCTTTCTTCTCCCCTCCCTGGTGGCATTTCTTCAAGCATAACCTTTATGCCCAATCTCTGCCTCCTCAGCCCACTCCTTCCACCCAAACTGGTCCTACTGACTCACTCATGACATCACTGCCACGTCTGGTTGTTTTACCCCAACCGAGCGGCTGGCAACCCGGCGCCCTGTTCCCCACTCTCCTGTCTGCACCAGCTCAGCTCTGGGCCTCCATGAACCACACCCTGGTGGGTCCCTGTTCCTCGCCCCTCTCACAGGCCCTTCTGCCACCCCATTCGGGAAAGGAACCCTGCTGCCCTTCTTGTTCACGCTGCACTTCTTCCTAGGGACTGGTGCTCCCAGCCTCACCGTCACCAGGCTCCACGCCCAGGTGTCCGGTGGCCTCCTACATGTCAGTGAACCCCACCCGTGGAACTCATTTAATCCAGACACAACAACCCGTGAGGGAGGTACTATTTTTATGCTCACTTTGCAGATGGGGTACTGGAGCACAGAGAGGTTAACTGAGTTGCTCTGGGTGAAACAGCTGATAAGAATCAGAGCCGAGCTCTCCCTCCTGGATGTCCCACAGGAAACTCAAACTAGCCTCATCGGCTCTGCCCTGAACTTCTTGTTCCTGGCCAAGCTGGCCTTTAAATCAGGTAATTACTAGTGTCTGGGCCTTGGGCAATTTTTCTTAATGCCCGTGGAGTGCTTAACACAGAGCTCAACGCACAGTCAGTGGTCAATAACGGCCAGCCGCTGTGGTGGCCACCGCCCTCTCTGAACCTTGGCTGCCTCATCTCTAAGATGGGTTGTTGGGGAACGTCCAGGCCCAAGGCCTGACCACGTGGGGAGAGCTGTGGCCCTGGCTACTCACTCAGCACGCTGGCCTTTTCGCACTTAGTAAATCAGAGCGGCATCGATTTATAACCCTGCGTGTTTGACATAAATGCGCTATTTTTCTAATGCCAAAATAAAACTCCAAGAAGCTGTAAAAACCCAGGAGTTTGGAAGATTCCCTGCAGGGTCAATCAGGGTGAATTAGAATCTCCCCAACTGCGTCTTGACAACCTGGGTGGGTGCTCTTCGGATGCTAATGAGGCGTCTGCTGTGGGGGGAGAGCCAGCCTCCCCCGCCCTCCAGGCCCCAGGCCCTGTGAGGAGGGAGAGCCCTGTGGGGTGAGGAGGGACAGGACCTCTGCCACCCGGGCTGTGTGGTTCAGGGCAAGCCCGGGCCCCACTCTGAGCTGCTCTTTCTTCACCTGTCGATGGTGTTACTATGCATTACTCGGGAGGAGTAAGTTCAGGGCCTTGGGTGGGGACTTAAAATGCTGTGTGCACCCATTTCAGCCCTTGAGCAGAGATCTCGGGATTTGTAATAGTGATTGCAGAAGAAATTCACCAATTTGGGGTTAAATTCACCAATATTTGCTGTGTGTGTAACTGTCTCCATAAAGCAGAGTCATGCTCCACCTCAAGGGAAGCAGCGCCAGAGTCCTTCTCACTTTCGGGGGGGCGGGGGGCAGGAGACTGCGGGAGCGGGATTCAGGCTCAGGCTCTGCACCTTTTACTCATCACCACCCCCCAGGGATGGGTACCACTTTCCTCGTTCTACAGATGAGGAGACTGAGGCCTGAGGCCTGATTCCCAAAGCCAGGGTCCTAATTTCTGTGCTGTACCGCATGTGACCCAATGCCCTAGTGCCTGGCAAAGAACACAGATCCTACAGCCCAAAAGCTCAGCTCTGCACTTGCAGCTGGGCGACCAGGAACCAGCTGTGCCCTCTCTGTGAGCCTCAGTTTCCTTATCTATAAAAGAGGGATGATGATAGTAGCTGCCTTTGGCAGTTAAAGAAGATGCTTGTGTAAACCACACACAGTGCCTGGCACAGAGTGTCCAAGCCACGTTAGATGGTTTAAAGATCCTCACAAGCCATTCATGAGATAGGATCTGTTACCCCCATTTTGCAGATAAGTAAATAGAGACTCAGCGAGGTTTAGCAACTTGTCTAAGGTCATAGAGCTCGTGAGCTGCAGGGGGCAGGTGGAGGGTGTGAGGGGAGCAGGAATTGGGGTTCAAATCAGATCTGCTTGTCTCCAAAGGGGTCAGGATGGAAGGGAGTGGGCCAGGCTGGAGCCCCCATAGGGGAAGGAATTGGGAGGGTAGAGAAGGGAGGGAGGAGAAAAAAGGGAGGGAAGGCTCCAGGGAGAGGTGAGGCCTGGTGCAGGCAACTGCCTTGGGCAGAGGGCCAAGGCCAACTGGGGTCAGTGGGGGAGGTGCCTGGGCTGGCAGGGGGCGCTGTCACCCTGGCTCTGTTCTCTGGTGACCGGTGACCTTGACGGCTCAGCCCACCTGCACCTCTCGCATCCTAATGAGGCCCTGTGGGCAGGGGTTTGGGGGTGGCATTCCCATGTGACAGAGCTTGGCAGAGCCTCCCACAGCTAGGGCCAGAGCCAGGGTTCTGCCCCCTCCCCTGGTGGCCAGGAGGGCCTCCCAGGGGCTACGTTCTGGGCTGCAGGGGCAGGAGGTGAGCAGGACCTCTGAGCAGCTGATCAGGAGACCTGGGGCACCTGCAGGGTGGGTAGGGCCCACCCACAGCCACCAGGCTCCCTGCACCCGCCCGCAGGCCCCACCCATCTCTCCCAAGGCCCCTGACAGCTGGGAAGTCCTGCCGCATGACCAAGTCGGCCTCTAGGGGCTGGGGAGCCGGCCCCAGCAGCCCAGACGTGCTAGGTTCCAGTTACAGCTCTGGCTGCAAGCTGGCTGTGAGGCCAGGGCAAGCGACTTCCCCTCTCTGGGACTTGGCTTCTCCCCTGTCAAAGGAGGGATGAGCAGCAAGCTAAAAGGACGTTTCAAACTCAGAAAATCTCAGGATCTGGAAGCACAGAAGCCAAGGGTTGGAAAGAACCTCGGGCTATGATTTCCTGATGCTGGTCTGCAGGCTGACAAAGTCAGGGTCACCTGGGGAACCTGTGAACACGAGTATGGGGGCTCCCTTCCCCTGCCCCCAGCAGAGCAGTAGATGGGCGATCTGGACACCTGTAGATTTAAGTGTCCGAGATCCATGCTTTCAGTGGGCTTCCTGCTGCTTCTGACTTCTGAGGTGGGGGGCAGGTTCTGCCAGAGACAGGATGCCCAGGGATCCCCAAGCCTCCCCAAATCCTTGAGGCTCCATCCCCTGGGCCTCCTCAGATCCCCTGCCCAGAGCCGGGTCCCAGCATCCACTCCCATCAGCAACTCCTCCATAGAATTCTCCTCCAGCTTCTATCTGTCCGGGTCCTCTCCCTCCAGGAGAGGCCACAGCTACTGGCCCTTCCAACCTTCCTACTTTTGTTTCTTCTTCTAAAATTTGCATAAAGTGCACTGATTTTGAGTGAACAGCTCGATGCCCTTCTCCCTCTGTGTCCTCTGTGTAACTTCCACCCCGTTAAGCTCTAGAACATTTCCCTCACCCCACAGAACTCCCAGTCAAGACCCCCACCCTCTGCATCTCCTCTGCCCCCCTGGTGACCTCTGTCACCAGAGAGTAGATGGGAGAGGCCTCTTTCTAAGGGGATCTGTTGTGTTTTCATGCTGGACTGCAGGCTCCATGAGGACAGCAGCTGGGCTGTCCTGTTCCCTGCGTGCCTGGCACAGAGCAGGTGCTCGGGAAAGCGGCAGGAGGAGCGACAGGACGGCTGGAGGTTGTGCCCCTGCTCCAGCTGCTGGCATCACATGGTCCAGGCTCCTAGGCCCGGCATTCAGGGCTTCCTCCGATGTCTGCCACCCCTCTCAGCCCTTCCCCGCCTCCAGCAGGCCTGACCTGCAGGCCGCCCCGACACGGGGACACACAGGCACAGACACATCTGCTGCCCCAGCCACGCCCACCATCACGCTCAGACACCTCCTTCCTGGAACCGTGCCTTTGTTCCAGTTGTTCCCTCCTGGAATTCTGGAATTGCAAATGTGCAGGATACCAGGATCTGCCACTTGCTCTGCAGTGCCCCCAGCCCCTACCCGCTGTAGCCTCACTCACCGTGGAAGGCTGCGCTGTCCCTTCTCCCTGTCCCAACACTGCCTCAGCCTGCACGGTGACCTGGAGCCGCCGCACTGAGCTGAGCATGGAAGGTCACTCTCCCACACACCCACATACTCAGATGGTGTGACCTTGGGATGGTCACTCTCCTTCTCTGAGCCTCAGTTTCCCCATCTGTAAATGGTACAGTCAGGCTAGGTGGATTCTATGGGCTCCTTTGCTCTGATGTTTCCTGCAGGGTATTGCCCATAGTGGGTGGAAATAAATATTCGTTAGACAAATCAGTAGCCCCAAAGAGTGAGTCACCATTGATGGACTTGTGGGCCTCTGCTGCAGGTGGTTGAGAGGCAGAATCCCAGGGATGCTGGTCAAGTCTGGAGTCAGACTACCTGGGTTTGAAACCCTGGTCTCAACTTTCTCAAATGTAAGATGGAGATAATAGTAGGGCAGGGTGAGAATAAAATGAGATCGTGCACAGAGGCAGTTGGAAAAGTGTCTGGCACATACCCAGGGCTCAATAGAGATCAAGGCCCTGGAGTCCACACCAGGGACCAGCGGGCGCAGCGAAGTGTGGCTGCAGTGTCTACCTGTGACCACCAGAGGGCGCCATGATGCAGCCAAAGCCGCCCATGGGCGCCAAGGCCTCTCTGACTCCTGCTGCCAAGACCATTCATGGGAAGAGGACATGCCAGCCAGAGGCCTGCCAGCAGGGAGGGCGAGGGCAGAGGCCCAGATACCTGTGCAGTCCTTTCTCCAGAAGATGCCCCACACCACCTTGGCTTGAAATTCTGTCAATTTCTATCACAGTCTGTGACCAACAGCAGCCTGGAGGGCACCTAGCTCCTCCTGCCACGGCCGTTACACCAACTTAACAGATGGGGACACCGAGACCCGAGAGAGGCAGAGGCCAGCTCGAGGTCATGAGGTGAATTCTGGCCTCCCTGCTCAGACTGACCTCCCTGCACATCCCACTAAACGTCCCATGGTGTGACTACCACCCCCCCACCCCACCCCCCGCCAAGGATAGGGAGCAGGCACCCAGGCCCACCCACAACACCCCTTGGTCGGGGGAGAGACTTCAGGGGAAGAAACAGATCTGACAGTGGAGAGACCCCAAGGGTGGGGGGCTGGAGAGAGTGCCAGGGGTGCACAGAGAGAGACAGACAAAGAAATCTGAGGGGAGACGAGGTGGGGGGCATGGAAGTGAGAGAAATGGAGGAGAGACATTTGAAAGAGACATGAGAGAAAATGCACGGGATAGAAAGAGAGATACAGAGAAAGAGAAATAGAATCCTGAGGGAGAACTGAGAGATGGAAGGAGAGAGAGACACAGAGGCAGAATGATGGAGATAGAGAGAGAAGGGAGACAGCTCCCAAAAGGCAGAGAGAGAGTGCAGGAAAAGAGAGATGGAGACAAGGGAGGGAAACAGAGACAGGAGACAGACACAGAGAGCTGGGGGCAGGGAAGTGGAGAGCCCATCCCCCAGGCCACTCTGCAGCAGCTTGGCCCTGGGTTGGGGCAAAGGGAGTCCCCATTCCCCCCACCTTTTGCCCTCACCTCTCTGTCCCACCCCAGCAGGGCTTGCAGCCAGACGCCCCCTCGTGGGGGTGGTGGTTGAGCCGGGCTCCCTGGGGTCCCTAAGGCAAACAGGCAGGGTGCCTGAGGCCATGTTGCTAGGAGATAGGGCCCAGGGCCCCAGCCTGTCTCAGGAACCTCTCCTGGGGCGGGGCTTGGCTCTCACCTGGGTGCTCACCTGGGGCCCAGGTCTCCTCGGCTCCCACCCCACCCCACCCGGAGGAGGAAGAGCCACATGGGGACACAGAGGGAGGGATGGGGGCTGGTTCCATGCTCTGTCCATGTGCCTGCAGGGGCTGCAGCTGGGAGCACATCACTGCAGCCCCCTAGCTGGTCCTGCCTTGGCCCCCCTTGAGCCCACTGAGCAGCCTCTGGGGAAGGAGCCACCCTGACCCTTCCCCCAGACGCTCAGACAGACACCAGGCGGCACAAACCCCGGGGCACAGGCCAAGCCAGGCTCATGTCCCTGTGCACTGCTCTGGGGCCTCAGGTAAGAGCAGCTGACCCCCCAGGCCCTGTTCTATGCACCTTAGCAAACCCATTGAGCCCTCACAAGGGCCCATGTGCAGGTACGACCGTTATCCCGTTTTACAGATGGAGACACAGACCTCTGCCTTTGCCCAGGCCCCCACGACCAGGTAAGGCAGAGCTGGCACTTGGACCTGGAGAGGCAGCTTCCAGAGCCCAGCACTTAACCGCCAGCCCCACTGTTGGGTAAACCCGAGACTCCCCACAGGGAGGGAGAGTGTAGGCAGAAAGCTCCGGGGCCTGCCGGGGCCTGGCTGGGGCAGGCGGGCGAGGAAGCCTTGAGGGCAGCACAGGAGGGCCAGCCCGAGGCCAGGCTGCAGCTTAGGCCTTCAGCTTTGATTTATGCGCCCCGCCCGCAGGCTGGATGCTCACCTCAGCCATACATCTCCAGCTGCAGGGCTGGCAGGCCCCTGGCGGGCTGCAGGGGCGGCTCCAGGGAGCTTCAGAGGAGGCCCTCCCAGCCTGCCCTGGAGCTGCCTCCCGGGGGAGATCTAAGAACCACACTGTGCCCCCCGCCCCCAGCTAAGGCCTGGCGTCACCAGGATATTTGGGGGCTCCAGGACCTGTGGTCGCGCATGGGGCATCAGCCCAAAGCCCCTTACTCTGGCTGCTCCTGCCTGTCACCTTCTCATCGCCTCGGGCCTCAGCAGGGTCAACCTGGGGCAGCGTGTAGGTGGGGGCTGCTGTTGGCAGCTGTGCCAGGGCCACTCCAGGCTCTATGCCTTCCAAACCAGGTCCATGGCTTTGTGGAGACAGACGCCTGAGGTCAAGGCCAGCCCTCTCCCACCCTCGCCCCGTGAACCCCACAAGCCCCTTGACCTTTCACTTAAAAAGGTAATGAGATGAATGAGGCCGGCATGGAGCCAGGCTCCCAGCAGCTGCCCCTCCACAGATGCCAGCTCCTTTCATCCGCCTCTATCCCGCCCGTGGGCACCAGGCACTGAGTCAGGCTGGTCAGGAGCCTTCTGGGTTCTTTTCCAGGGGCACCAGGCCTTTGGCCAGACGCCCTGCCTGGGCCTCAAGGGATGGGTCCAGGGAGCTGAAAGGAGAGACGACCAGAGGGGACATTGGGTGGGACGGGGACAGGGGGTGATGCCACCTGGTGGGGATGTGTCTGGATACTCGCTCCCTGTATGGTGTGCCATGTGGCTTTCTGCCAGCGTCGCCCATCCTCCCTCTCCCTGCTGTGTGGCCCTCTGGGGGCTCCTGGATTCACCTTCCACTACTCTGTCTCCCGCCTGCCCCGCCCCCACACAGGCGCACCCTCCAAAATGAGTTCAAATCCTGGCTCCGGCCTTTTCTAGCTATGCGACATTGTGCAGGTCACAGGGCTGAGCGCGCGACTGATGTGAGACGAAGGAGATGCAGTGATGGCCTGGAGACCTGTGAGGCCCTGGGTCTCAGACTGTGTGTGAGAGACGGTGGGAGATGGTGGGAGAGCGTGGGAGGGTGTGACCAGGCCAGCTGGGGTGGGGGGACGTGAGTATGCATGTGTGCATGTGTGCTCACATGTGTGTCTCTGTGTGCACATGCTCTGTGTGCTTGTGTCATGTGTGTTGCTCATGCGTATACTCATGAGTATGCCTGTGTGTGCATGTCTTCACATGTATGCACTCTTGTGTGCTATGTATGTGTTCATGTGTGCGCTTTTGTGTGCACTCATGTGCTTGTGCATATGTGTGTATAGGCATGTGTGCTCATGTGTGCACCACGTGTGTGCTTTGCGTGCAGGTGTGTGCATGTGTGTGTACGTGTACGCACTCGTGTGTGCTGTGTACGCTGCATGTGTGCACATGCACATATACGTGCCTGTGCATGAACCTATGTGGGGTACAGCAGGCAGGTCTTCCTGGCTCCTCTGAATCCCTCCTCCCTTAGAGTCCCCACCTCCTTCTCCCTCCATCTTCTTCCTTGGCCTCTGCCACTCTGCTTCCTTCCTACCCGGAGGCCCCGAGGCAGGGCATCCAGACAGCCGGGAGGCAGCGGTGAGGGGGAGCTGATCACGCTGTGTGCTCATGAGGACCCTCTAATCCTCTTAGCTCCCACTTAGCCCCTTGGCCCCCTGGCGGTAGCAGCCCTTGTCCACACTCAGCTGGCCTGGGGGCACCATGGAAGAGGGCTAATGGGCTCCAAGCCAGACCTCACTCGGTTCGTTAGTAACAACGAACCCCAGATCCTCGCTGGGGGTTGAGAGGGGCCCTTCTCAATCAATAAGGCCTTTTCCTATCCCTGATGCCTTCTGATCCTGACCATCTCCTGTGAGGTGGGGATTTTAATTGCACATTTGACAGTGAAGGGCACTGAGGCTCGGAGAAGGAGAGGGGCTTTCTTGAGGTCACACAGCAGATCAGTGGCAGAACTCACTTAGCTCAGGCCACTCCCACACCTGAGGCCACAGTGAAGTGCATTGGGGTGCTCCCTTGGGATGACTCAGAATCCCAGGGCTCTGACATCTTGGGGGTCTCCTCCCTACCAGAGCTCTGCTCAGCTCCTGGGGCCCCAAGTCCCCATGGTGGTCTCCTCTCCTTGCCTCCTGCCTCCACCCACCATGCCAAGTTTCCTGGCAACAGCCTCTCGGCAGACCCACCTTGCCTCCACCCTTCACAGCTGCATGTCCATCCTTTGGGACCATAGGTGCTGCTCAGGATTACCTTGGTGACAGTGCAGCCTGCATGCCAGTCTCCCATGTTGTGCCTTTCCAGAGCCACACTGGCTCATTTGTTACGCAGCTGTCAGGCTGATGTTAGTCTGCTGTTGCAATTGTGACCACGCAGCAAGCCTGGACTGCCAACTCCGCCTGACCTACCCCCACTCTCTCTGTCCCCCTCAGCACCCTCTCCCTTCTCCTCCCCATTCGTGGCACTCAGATCACCTGGGCTTTCTTCCTGAAGCTCTCATGAGTTTCCCCTCCTTGCCGACTTTGTACACTCTGGTCCCTATACCTGGAATGACCTTTCCCTAAATTTTTTGCCTGCGTGATCCCCTCAGCTCTAGATCTAAATGTCCCTGCCTCAAAGAATCTTCCCTGACTATTTCATCTAAACTAAGTGTCCTGCTACTCTCCTCCAAGGCACATTTCACAATTTGTATGAGATTCTCCCTTTAGCGCTTTATTTGCTTCATATCGGTCTCTGCCACTGGACCATCAGCCTCATTCATGAGGTCAAAGGAACATGGATGTCCATGTACGTCCAACACGGGTCATAGAGATGCCAAGCACAGAGCAGGGTTTGGGTAAATCTTTGTTGAATAAATGAAGGGTGGAGAGGTGACCAAGGGAACTGGGCCTCCCACAGGCCTGCATGAATGAGGAGATGGGTGGTAGGGAGTGTGGGAGAGCCTGTCCCGGGCTGATTTATTACTCACTCTCCAGGGGGAGGTAGGGGAGGGGGTTTCACCCTCCAGCCAGCTCTCAGAGGGGTTGGCCAGTCCCTCAGCCTCCCCTCCCCACCCCCTCACTGGCTCCGGGCACCTGGTATCTGCCTCCTGAGGGCCTCTCCTCCTCCCTCCAGGCTCCCAAGGGGCAAGGCCCCTTTCCCCTAGGCCAATGTAGACTGCTTCTAACCCAGGCCCAAACTTGCTGTGTGGCCCTGGGCAAGTCCCTGCCCATCTCAGCCTCAGCTTCTGCATCCACATAACAGGGGAGTTGAAGAGGGTGCTCTTTCTCTGTTGTAGACAGCTTCCAAGGAGGCCCCCAGTGGTCACCTCCTGGTAGTCACACCCCTGTGTAGTCATTGAAGAGGCCGGATCTGTGTCAACTATCCACGGCCAGGGCACAAAAGACGGTGAGGCTCTGCCTTGCTCATTCTCGAGTCACTCTGGAGAGCCAGTCACCGAGTTATGAGGATACTCAAGCGGCCCGATAGAGAGGAACCGAGGCTTCCTGCCGACAACCAGCAACAACTGGCCAGGCCTGTGAGCAAGTCACCTTAGAAGCAGATCCTTCAACCCCAGGAGAACCTGCAGGCGACCCCAGCCCCTGGCAGACATCTTGGCTGCAGGAGAGACCCTGAGCCAGAACCCCCCAGCTAAGCCGGTCTCAGATTCCTGATCCCCAGAAGGTCTGTGATATAATACACGTTTATTGTTTGAAGCCACAAAGCTTCAGGGCAACTTGTCACACAGAAATAAGTAATGAATACACCTCTCATCTCCCATCCCCTGCTGTCTACCCGGTGGTCTGGCCCTCTGGCCTTTCAGAAGAGCCCCAGGTTGATGTCCCCAACATCAAACTCACCTAAGTTCAGTGGGGAGCTCCTCATATCCCCCGTGTCTCCATTTCCACACTTAGCCACTGCCACCCTGCATCCCCGGGAATCAAAGACAGACACGCGGGTGTCCCTTCGCTCCTTCCTTATCCTCGACATCCAGTCACCGCCAGAACCTGGTCCATTTTATCTCCTGTGTGTCTCTGGAATCCTCCTTGCTTGGCCACGCCCATGTGCCCTGCCCCAGCTCGGGCCACACTCCCTCTCACCTTTTGCAGCAGTCCGTCCCTGGTTCCCCTGCCTCCATCCTTGTCACTTGTACCTCCCATCTATCCTCCACCCTGGGCGCTGGAAGGAGGGGCTTTCTAAAATATAGATCTGGTCGTGTTGCTTACTTGCTTTGTAACCTTCTATGGCTCCCTGCTGCCTGTAGGATAAGGTCCAAACTCCTTAGGCTGGCATTTAAGACCTTTTATCATCTGCCCCCAAGTTTCTTCTCCAGCCTCATCTCTAGTGTTTTTTTGATTCAGATCTAATGCTCCACTGATACTGAACCACCTGCAATTCTTGGAACACAAGAGTTTCATGCCTCCATGCCTTTGCTCACACTGTTCTCTCTACTGAATTGCCCTCCCCTTCTTTGCCTGGAAAACTCCTATGAATCTGTCAAGACCCAGCCATTCTGATCCTCCATGAAGAGCTGGTCTCTCTCTTGGCCCCATTGCATCTTGTTGATTGCAGTGATCAATTTATATGTCTTGTTCTCCACTAGATGATGACTTCAAAAGCAGAATGTGTCTTTTTCAGTTCTACATTCCCAGCATCTTGCTCAGTGCCCAGCATACAGAGTCCATAAAAGTTCTTAAAATGGAAGATCTTTAGGTTGATCTTTACGGTCAACCCACTGAAAACCTACTTTGGATGGAAATATCTCTAAAAGGTATTACAGACCCCCCTGCCTTTTTAAAGTGGTATACGGGACATGATTGAACCCGGCTTGAATGCATGATTTGTGTCAACACAGACACAGAGGTTTTCAGAAGGAGCCTTGGAGCTCATCCAGTAGAGGAGGGACCTCAGGTCTGGAGAGATCAAGTAACTTGCCTACATCAAGCAGCTTGTGTGATGAATGTTAATTAACATCTGGGCCGCAGGACAGTGACCTCCTGCTTTACTGACGGATTTTCAGCCCTTGCCTTGCCCCTGTGCTAAGTGGCCCCAGAGTCTGTGTCCTTTGAGTTTTCCATGTTTCCATAATCTTCCCACTTCAGCATGTTACTGTACCAGGGTGCCTGTTCCCCACCTTACCCTTCTAGTCTGTTACTTCCGATCCACTGGAGGCAGGAAAAGCAGATCACCAAGCTTGACGGAGCCCCGTGAAAAGAAAGAGTTACGACCCTGGACCGAGGCCGGGGAGTGCCGGGGCCCTGGGGAACAGGGCATGGGCTTCAGTGCAGGGGCTTTGCGATGCCCGCCTGTGTCTGCTGGGCTCCAGATATGGCGGCTGTCGAGCTGAGAGACTGAAGGGGTTGGTGTGGTTCTAGCTGGATGAAATGCAGTGTAACTGAGAGATGCTGCAGGCGACCCCGTCCATGGGCCGGTGACCCCTCCACAGGGAAGGAGAAAGGGGCAGCCCTGGGAACCACGGCTCCACCTAAAGGAAACTCCCCTTCCCGCACCCTCTATCAGAGGCAAAGTGCCTGGTGTGAGGGGTAAATGGGAAGAGAACCACGGGGCGCGGGGTGGGGTGGGGGAAGGGAGTAGCTCCATCTGCTATATCCTAAGAGCAAATGCATGGGGCCAAGATGGAGAGTAGTGAACTGAGAGATGTGAAATCTAGTCCCAGCTCCACCATTAACTGGCTGCATGTCAAGGGGCAACTCAACTAACTCCTCTGGGTGTCAGTTCAAGAGTCATCTGTGAAACAGAGATCTACATTTCATGGAGCTACAGTAAGAATACATATATATAAGAACTTAGTAAATTCTAAAGTGCTGCACAAGGGAACATGACCTTCATTCATTCATTCAACAAACACTACTGATAACCTCCTATGTGCCAGGCAATGTTCTGGAAACCGGGATAGGGGCAGCAAACATGATGAAGCCCCTGTTCCCAAGGAGCTGACATTCTAGAGAGAGAGAAGCATAAATGAGTGACAATGTATCACGTGATATCTCAGTCAGAATGGGCAAAGTTATGCTGTCATCAATACGCTAGGAATTATTTCTCGCTCACACTGCATGTTCTTGGAGGAGATCCCGGCAGGGGCTCTGCTCTTTGTTGTCCCCATTTGGGGGATCCAGGATGAAGGAGGCTCCTCTGCAACTTCCACAGAAGGGAACGTGGCAAATTGCACAACAGCTCCCAAGGCCCCTGCCCCAGTCCCAGGAGTGAGACACGACGCTTCTCTCCTGTTTCATTTCCCACCAGCAAGTCACAGGGCCACATTCATCTCTTCTGAGGGGTGGGGAAGTGCAGTCCTACCTGGTACCCAGAAGATAAAAGCGAGTATTTGGTGGAAAGCACTAATGCCCGCTATGGATAGATTCACGGAGAAAAAAGAAAAAGAAAATAAAGAAGCGGAAGAAAAATAAAGTGGTGTAAGGAGGTGGGGTGGGTGGGTATGAGAGTCCTGGAAGGCTCCCTGAGGAGGTGACATTGGAGCAGAGATGTAAATGAAATCAGGGAGCGATCCTGCAGGAACAGCTCAGAGCACAGGACGGGGAGCAAATGCCCGGGGCAGGTGGAGAGGAGGAGACCAGCGGGCTGGAGCCGTGAGCCAGGGGCAGGGTAGGAGAGAAGAAGCAGATCACACGGGTGCTTTGCCTGCCACGCAGGGTGTGGCCTTTCTTGAGTGAGACAGGATGTTGTCACTGGGTGGCTGTGGGCAAGCAGTACACTTAGGGGATTAACGCACAGTCCCTAGAGCTAGGACTTAAACTCAGGTCTGAGGCCAAGACCCAGCTCCACCGCCTGCTAGCCGTATGACCTTGGACAAGTCCCTTGACCTCTCTGAGCCTCTTTGTAAATTGGGGGTAATAAGAGGTCCTACTTCCCAGGGTTATTGTGATGATAAAGTGCCTAGAACAGGCTCAGCATTTGCAAGCGCTACAGAAGCATCGGCTACTATTGCAATCGCTTTCCTCCTCTGCCTGGGAAAGTCCCTCCTTTCTGTTCTTCCCCCTCTCCTGGTCACCACCAGCACCCATCTCTGAGATGGCAGTTCTAGATCTTATCTTCCCTATCTTGAGTCCCAGAGCCTCAGACACCTGAGTCCCTCTCCACCTCTCGGACTTGGCAATCCTCTCCCAGTCTCAGCGTCCACATCGGCTAAATCCTCCCCACCTGTCTAGGCTCACAGGTGAGCCCAGCCTCTCCCGCGGCTGCCCCGCAGGTGGTGGGCGCTCCCTGCATGGCCGCCCGATGGATTCCCAGCCGCCTACACTCTCCTTCCCCTCCCCGGGGGGCTGGGGAGACTGTGGTCTCTCCCTCACAGTCGCCCCCCACCCCAGCTCTGGCAGCCAAGCTCTCTCCCCGGCATGAGCTGGCACCTCACCCAGGAGGGGGAGAGCAGCTGTGGAGATGGTGGGAGAATTCCTCCCGCTGCTGGATTTGTAAAACAATTGATTAAAGACGATGCAATTAATTATTCCTTGATGAAATAGTGGAAATTACCCAAGAAAATGAAGATTTCAGCAGCAGAACATTAAATCCCTCTAATTATGTCATTTCTGAAAAAGGAGGGGGGGGGATAAAAAGGAAGAAAGTGGTGGGACGGAGGGAGGAAAAGAAGTGTAAAAATAGATGGGGTGACCCTGGGGCTCCATGCAGAGTGAGCAGGCGGGGATGGACGGGGCCACCACCCTGGCCTTGACCCTGTTGTTCAAAAGGAAACTGTAAGGTAACAGAACTCTGTGGGGGATGGGAGGCAGCCTGGCCGGCCAGACACTGGGATACGTGCCGTGGGTGCATTAGCTCATTGTCCTCACACTGAATCCTGGGCCTCATTCTCTTTTTACATATGACAGAACGAGGCTTAGAGAGGCCACGTGACTTGCCCAAGGATGCACAACTACTAAATAATAGAGACAGGACCTGAACTCAGGTCTAACTCCAGAAGCTGTACTTTTTCAACCCCACCCACTGGAGTCTACAGTAGGCACTGCTGATGTCCTTGGCAGAAGCCACTCTGACCACCAGCTCTCCAAGGGTCTCAGTGGCCCACTGAATCTCAGGGCTGGGTGTGGGGGAATGAGTAGCTGCCAGGTGTTGACATCTCTGCCAATCCAAATTGGGCCTGAGGTCTTCTGGGAAGAGAAATTTCTAGCCCTCTATCCTCTCTAGATGTAGTTTTGCAGGCCAGGGTGGGGTGGCAAGTGGGACTGCCATGGGCCTGGCCCAGCCACCTCTCCCTTGGAACCCCAGGTGCTCCACTGAGCCCAGGACTAGGAAGCTAACCGCCTAGATTCTAACCTGGCTCTGCCAGGGGTTGCTGTATGGCCTTGGGCAAGTTCCCTTGCTTTCTTGGGCCTCAGTTTCCCTATCTGTAATGGGGGATATGGGACGATTATTGGCCCATTTGAGGATACTTGACCCAGCCCTGCCCCAGCTGCAGTACTGAACTCAGTCCCGAGAAGCCAAAATCAGCTCTAGGGTGGGCAGGGGGAGAAGAGGGATGAGGGAGGTCCTAGAGCCAGCAGAGGAGGGGCTGTGGGCTCCTGCTTTGGGAGCTGTGCTGACAGGAACAAGGAGGGAGTGAGAAGGGGCCCTGCAGGGGTAGCAGGTGGGAAGAGACAACCACCCGGAAACCCCTCCCAGTGTAGCCTGAGTCCAGGGAGAGAATGGGGGTGGGGTGGGAGGATGGAGGAAGAGGGGCCTGGAATGGAGTCAGACCACTTCCCCCCTCAGGACACCGATCATGGGGACCAGTTTACTGCAATGGCCGGGCCTGGTAGGGCCTGAGCAGAAGACGCTTGACTCTCAGCACTGCTGAGATTCTTCTTCAGAGCTTGCTCCGGTGTTTCCCTGCTCCTGGACCATATCTGGGGCATAGCCCATAATTTTTCTGGACACTCTCAGCCACTATCAATCTCTTTTTTTGTGTGAGATAAAATTTCCAATCTAATCTATCACAAAAGCTTCAATTTGTCTTTCAATCTAAAGATTCCTCCTTTCCCTCTCTAGTTCAGGCCTGACCCAGGCTAAGGAAGCTGCGATGGGGATGGGAGGCCTGGTCCCCCAGGACGATTTGGGCTAACAGGTCCTCTCTGTGGAGCATCTCTTGCGGGTCTTTGGAGCCCCCCTTACCAGGTTCCTTCAGCCAGTATTTCTCTGACATGGGCAATGATGTCTGCAGCTGATAGCTCACGACTGTCCCCAGCTCCTGTTTCTGGGGGTTCCCCCACTCAGACTCCAAGAGGTCACCTGGCCTTGGCGGGCAGACCCCTTGTGCAGCATGCTTTGCTAGGGCTCCTTTGACCCACAGGAGAACCTGAGCTTGCCAGACTCTCCCCCGCCACAGACAGTTCCAAGTCACCACCTCCTCCTAGAGTCTTGTCAAGCCAGGGTCAGGCCTCAGCCGCTGTGCCTACCCAAATTCTAGGGGACACACATCAGCTTCTCCAAATGCTTCTCTTGAAGCACCACTCCCTCAGCCAATTAAGGTGGGAGCAGGGGGCACACCCCACCTGCCCCTCCAAAGGAATCCTCATTGCCTATCTCCCCCTGCCCTAGCCTCAACACTCTCACCTCCCTTTATGGACCATGGAAGGGGATACTAAGGGTCACAGAACCAGCTTGGGGTCACCAACCTTGCAAGGCCTGAAGAGATCTACATCTCAATTTAAAATGTGGGGATGCTCGGCACCCATTGCCCTCAGAAGCAATTCCAAGTGAGCAATGACCCATTTGGATATCCCATTATGAAAGCAGGCCCCTGCTCCTCTAGCTAGCTCTGACTCCTTTGGCCACATCCCCATCCCTGTCACCTGTCCCAGGCCCAGCCCCAAACCTCTCCCTGGGGCAGGACACAATAGCCTCATGTCCGCCGTCGAGCAGCACCTTCACTCCAGCCATCCTGCAGTGCCTGGACAAAGGGACTGTGGTCCCGAGCCAGCCGGCTGCAGAGCCAGGCCACAAAGCCAGGAGCCGACTTGTAGGCCAGTGCTCCTTGCACGAGCTCAGCTCCGGCCACCATCCCTCTGGTAGGGGTGAGCTGATTGATGGAGGGGCTGGGGCAGGGAGGAATCCTCTCTCCTCAGAGGCGGCAGCAAGGGTTCCTGCGAGAGCAAGATCAGGAGGCAGCTGAACCTGGGTTTCAATCATGGTGCTCCCACTTTCCAGCTGGCTGATTTGAGGCAAGTCGCCTCACATTACTGAGCCTCAGTTTCCACCTCTGTAAAATGGGTCGGATACTACTGAACCCATAGGGTTGCTGGGAGGAGTGACTGAGATACAATCCTAGCCAGGTGCTGGCCCAAAGCAGGTTCCGTCACTTGAAATCAGGACCCCAAGGTTCTACTCCAAGCCCAGAGACCAATTTTCTGGCTGAATTGGGTCTTGAACCTCCCATTTGTGTCAAGGAGAAAAAGACTGTGGTGTGGTGAGGCAGACAGTGGTGGCCGGAGGGGCTAAGACGGGGGCCCTGGAAGAGAGGCTTTAGAACTTGGGGAAGGGCTGGTCCTCCCACCCATCTGCTCCTGAGCCCCTCCCACCAGGGATGGCACTCTAGCCCCTCCCCTAGCTCCCAGGACAGATAGCAGGAAGGAAATGCCAAGGCACGGAGGCAGGGAGGGGCCAGCCAGCCCCCGGAGGCTCTAGCCCTTGCCAAGCTTCCCACAGGAGGAGGAAACGAGCCCCCTCCTCCGCCATGGCACTGCCCTCCGAGAGCCACAGCCCACTGATGCCCTGGTGCCTTGCATCCCGTTGTCATGGTAACCAGGACTAGCTGACGTCCCGACAGGCAGACCAGGAGCCGCTGCCACGTGAATCACTTGAACTTGATGTGACAGACACAGGCGGGTGGCCTGCATGGGGGCAGAGGGAGGTGGTACCCCAACGGGCAGGGGGAGCTCAGACTGAATCCCTCTGGCCCTGACAGGTTTAGGGGCCCCAGAAGCCCGTGAGACCTTAGAGGTCCCTATTGAAGACAGGGCCCCTTGAACCAGCCATGAGTCCCCTCTGTGCCCCCATTTCCTCATTTATAAAATTGGGAGAATGGAGTACGTGGCAAAGCTCAAATGAAATAATGAGCATGGCCTTGCTTTGTAAATTCACACATGACACAAATGTTGGCTGTTTGGGAAAGCTCAAAGGCTCTGTCCCCACACAGACTTAGGCTTCAGACCCCATTCTGCCACTTGCTGGCTCCGTGCCAGCCCCAACTTTCTGTTCTGAGAATGGGGATAATACTGCCTCCTTCACTGGATTCTTCAACTTTGTACTTAATCATTTAATAAATATTTATCAAACTCATCTACGTACCAAGCACCGCGTGAGGTCCTAGGGACACAAAGAGTGAATGAGGCAGACCCATTTCCTGCCCTCACTGAGTTACATTCTAGTGGGAGGGGCAGACCCAAAATGAATACACAAACAAAACACCCCAGGTTGTGATGATACTTTAAAGAATACAAATGAGGGACTGGGGTGCAGAGTAACTGGGCCCAGGGCTTATTTTAGGAAGGATGATCAGGATGGACTTTCCGAGAAGGTGCCATCTCAACTGAGACCTAAGTGATGAGAAAGAGCTGGGCTCTCAAGTGACAGTGAGAGAACTCAGGGAAGAGCAGGGGCAAGCGTCCTGGGATGTGTCTGCAGTACAGGAGGGAGCCCACTGTGGCTATGGCAGGGCAAACAGATGTGTGTGAGCAGGCGATTTTATTCCAAATGCAATGGGCAGTGGAAAGCCACAGAGCTTTAAGTAAAGAAATGATGTGATTTGAGTTGCATGTACATGCTAAGGACGCTTTTGCTGCCACGGGGAGAATGGGCCTTCTGGGGCCAGCCCAGGTAGGAGACAGTTGCAGAGTCCAGAGCAGAGAGGAGGGTGGTAGGAACCCAGAGGGTAGCAATAGAGATGGAGAGAAGTGCTCAGATTTGAGATAATTTGGGGGGATAGAGTTACCAGGTCTTGTTCATGGTCTAGATAAGAGGGGTGATGGACAGGGGAGAAAGAGGGTCTCATCCAGGTCTCTAGTCTGAATATATAGGTGATTGGTGTTGCCAATTTCTAAGATCAGGATAACCTTTACTTTGTGAATCATCTGTAAAGATGGGACTTAAGTCCATGGGACTGAAGTTCTCTCTCCAGGGGAGAAACCACACTTGTAAGGGAGCAGCTCCCCTCCCGCTGTCCCCAGGGCCTGCCCTGGCCTCTCTGGAAGAAGTGTTTGGAGAGGCCACATGGCAAGGGGCCTTGGTCAGAACTCTGTTTTATAAGTGACAGAAACGCGACTCTGACTCCCATAGGCACAAAGACGGATTTAGTGACACGCAGAATCCAAGGAATTAACCCATGGGAACGGCCCAGAGAGCAGCTGGGCCTGAGGAGCCGCTGGGTCTGCTCTGCTGTCTGCTTCTCTCAGCATGTCAGCTCCTCCATTCCAACTGCAGACCTGCTTCTTCCTCGAGGCAGGAAACACTGAATCCTCCAGATTATTTTACAAGAGGAATCTACTTTTTTTTTTTTTTTTGTGAGGAGGACCAGCCCTGAGCTAACATCCAATGCCAAGCCTCCTCTTTTTTGCTGAAGAAGACTGGCCCTGGGCTAACACCCGTGCCCATCTTCCTCTACTTTACATGGGATGCTGCCACAGCATGGCTTAACAAGCGGTGCGTCTGCGCGCGCCCGGGATCCGAACCAGTGAACCCCAGGCCACCTCAGTGGAGCGGGGGCACTTAACCACTTGTGCCACCGGGCCGGCCCCAAGAGGAATCAACTTTTATCTTTAATTTTTTTCTCTTAAATAGGCCACCTTTGGTCTAAAAATATGAAGAAATATGATAACGGAGTTTGTGAAGAGAGAAAAGACCATTCCAAAGGCACGTATATTTAAAAAAAAAAAAGATTTACTATTCTAGTAAGTATTCAGACACAAAAGCAATAAAATTAGTCAAAAACAGGAAAAATAAAATATGAAAAATTTCATAATAGCATCCTCACAATTTTGATATCCTATAACTTCCAAGAAAGTCTGATTCTCTTTCATTTCCAGGTGAAAAACTTGGAGAAGACCTTTAATTGGCTAAGCTTGAATTATATACCACCGTTAGGCCAATCAACTACAGCTAGGGGCGGAGCTCCGACAAGAACACGGCAGCTCACACTGTAGCCACAGGGCGGCAGGGGGCTGGGAAGGCCTGAGGCTCCCAGGAGAAGGGAAGGGTGCTGGGCAGATAATACGCCCAATGTCCCTTGCACAGTATGAGTGTCAGCTGAATTCCTAACCAGAGAGATGGAAGGGAATCATGAGAACAAGGGAAAATTTGCAAAAGTTTGGAAAATGGAGTAGTTGTCACTCAGAGGCCCAGGAGGGGCAGCCTGAGAAAAGCCCATGGCCCCAGAAGGCATTGACTGAGAGCAGAGGATAAAAAACATCGTCCTGACAGAGAAAAGGAGAAGGCTCCCAACAGAGTTTGTCTGTGTGTGTGAGAGGCTAGAGGAGCAGTGTCTGGGCTCCTGGAGTGGTTGGGTGGGGATGTAACTGGGCCTAACTGTAATATCTGGTAAAAGTGTGAGGAAGACCCTCATATCCCCAGAGACTGGGGTTGCTGGGAAAGGGCCTGCAGATGGAAGCTGAACTGGCAGAGCAGACAAAAGCAGAAGGTAGTCAATTGCTTTCTAACAAGTCTCTGGAGCCACTCACTAGCTGTGCAGCCTGTGTGTAAATTAGATTTCACATCTCTGAGCCTCAGTTTGCTGGGATTTAAAATGGCGCATGTGTTAAATGCAATAATGGATAAATGACAGTGCCTCTCTCATAAAGTGGAGAGAAGATGAAATGAGATAATGCATGTAAATTACCTGCTACAGAGCCTGGCACAGAGTAGGTGCTCAATTATGTCATCTATTGTTTCCATTATTACCCCAGAGGAGGTGTGTGGAGGAGGTAGGTCAGAGAGAGTTCCCTGTAACTTTTGAGTGCCTATGAGAGAACATTCTCAAATACAAGAGGCTTTAATTTATGGTCAATGACTCCACCCTGGGCAACAGTAATAGAAGCTGTACTTTCTGATCACCTGCTATGTGCCAGGCATTCTGTTGGGTACTTTACTTACATCGTCTCATCTTTGTCCATACAGCAATGATTTGAGAGAGTGTATTAGTTAGCTTTTGCTGTGTAATAAATCACCCCAACATTCATGGCTTAAAACAACTATCACTTATTAAGCTCATGATTCTATGGTTTGGAAATTCAGCTAGGCTGTTCTGATCTTGGCCGGGCTCACCCATGCGTGTGTAGTCAGCTGCTCGTCAGTTAAGTGGTTCCACTTCTGGGAGTTGCCTGGCTGTCATCTGGGTGATGGGGATGACTGAGCCATGTCCCTCTTCATCCAGCAGGATAGCCCAAGCTTTTCCATGCAGCAGCTGGGCGGGGCTCCAAGAGAGCCAATGAAAGCGTGCAAGACCTCTGGAGGCTCAGGCTCAGAACTGGCACTGGCACTTCTGTCACATTCTGGTGGCCAAAGTAAGGCGCAAGGCCAACCCAGATTCAAGGGTATGGGAGAAGCTGCAAAGTTACATCGCCATGGGGCGTGCCCAGGGAGGAGTGGAAAATTGTGGTCACTTTTGCAATCTGCCACACACAGGCACTAGTATTACTGCCATTTTACAGATGAGAAAATTGAGACTCAAAGAGAAACAATGTCTTGCCTAAATTATGCGGCTAGTGAGTGGAAGAGCCAGGATTTGACCTCAGGGGTCTCCGTACGTGATTGCATTGTGACATTCAAACTCCATCCCCTTGGGGGACACTGGCAAGGCCCTTGTCGGGCACCATCCAAAACAGCCCAACCTAACAGGCACCGGAGAGCTTGGCTGAGATAAGGCGAGGCAGGAACAGATAAAAAGGTGATTCTGAGGTGGCAGGACCAGGGAATTCAGATGGAGCCTGTGGCCATGACAAGGATGCCAGTTTTGTGACATGGACTTCAGTGTGCCTCACAAAGCCAGAGAACTCGACAGGCCAGGGCTGACCTCTCCCAGACAGAAACATTGCCTGGGCCTCATGCTGACAGGGGCCCATGGTGAGCCTGCGGTTAGGGAGCGGCCTCTGGTGTCTGTTACTGAGCTCCCAGACCATGGGTGGCCACAGTGCCGGCCAAAAGATCAAAGAGGTGTCGCAAGGTGAAAGAAAAGATCTGTCCTCCCAAAAGCGCTCTGAGGTCTGCCCGTATGGAGGGTGAGCAGAGGCACACTGGGCCTGCCCCACCTCCTCACCTCCACTGTGACGGGCTCCTCCCCTCACAGAGATACCAGAGCCAGGAGCACAGCTGTGCCCAGCCAAGCTGCCGGGTGCCAAGACGGGCCTGGCGGGCTCCCTCTCATCTGTCTCTCTTTAGCAGGAACAAATGGGAATGAGGGAATCAATTAACAAGGCTCCTTAGCCAAATGACTGCTGCTCCCTCCTTCCCCAGCCGGTTAACTCTTTGCTTCCAGGGCTGGGAAGGGCTGCCCTGGCTTGCCGTCCACGCTCGCCCCTGGAGCCCCCAGCTGGATGCTGTGCTCCTGCCTTGTCTGTGCCAAATGCCGGGGGCAGCTGCCAAGCTGAGGAACCAGAGCCAGGAACACAGACACCTCCGTTCAACCTCAGGGAATTTCTCAAAGATACCCAGGGGCGCTGGCCCAGGGGGCAGGCCTGGCCTTTTCTTCTCTCTCCAGGGACCTGGGGCCCTCTCCTGGATCAAAAATCCCTGAACAGAAGGGAGAGGCCTAACAGCAGCCTTCAGACCGGAGGGAGGGTCACTGACAAGCCCCACCTGGGGCCCACACTGGGTCTGGGAAAAGGAAGGGGCCCAGCGGACAGGGAAGGATGTATCAGGCCACATTCAGGAAGCCCTGACAACTCTAACATCAGATGCAAATGGCGAGCGCTAAGAATTCTCTCTGAGGAATTCAGAAAGGCGAGCATGGGGGCCTGGAAGTCCGAGGTTGTTAAGAGTCCTGGGTTCAAGTCAGAGCTCAACAGCTGACATGGGGCCTGATGACATTTTGGATAATTAAGCAACAGGCCACTCTTTCTCCCACCCACTCTCACCGTGTCTTGACTTGTTCTCCAAGGGTCTCTCGCAGCCTTGGCAGTTGGGCTTCAGTCTTGAGCTGCTGCATTACACAGCTTGGGGGTGCCGCCCGTAGCCTGATCCACCATATGAGGTGACACTAGGTCACCCCTGCACTGGACAAGAGAAAAAAAGCCGTGTACTCTTGGCCTTTTACATTCAAAAGATCCTCTTCTAAGTTAAGCCCCCACAACTGCACGCAGCTTGCATGGAGAGAGCCACCCACCCCCACCCCTGGACGGGATAAAAGACCCCAAAGACTGGTGAGGGGGTGGTGAGAGGGACCAGAGAAGACAGGTGAGTGGGGAGGAGCACCTGCTGAGCCCCACACTGGTGAGTGAGCTCTGTGCCCAGCCAGGGCCTGAGTCATATTCATCCGTCCGTTCATTCATTTCACAAAGGGACAGTGAGTGCCTGCTGTGTGCCAGACCCTGTTCTGGGCACAGTGAACGAGAAACGAGGGCCCTGGCCTCAGGCAGTGCGAGGGTGAGGACCCCTCAGCGACAACGCTCAGCCTTTCACCCATGACTGTCCAGCAGGAGTGAGGCTGTCCGTGCCCTGAGCTGTGCCTCAGCAGCCCCTGGGGCGTCCAATGGGCACAGCCCCCTCCTGCCTGGCTTCCATCCCCCTGGACACTCGTGAGCCCCTGGGTGACAGTTGGCCCTGGACAAGCAGAGGGGTGATGGGGGGATGCGGGAGAGGCTTGGGCAAGGTGGAGCTAGTGGAACCAGCTGGAGACTGCCTAGTAAGCCGAGGGCATGCTGAAGCCCCTGGGCTGCCCCGTAACAGGCAGGTGATAGTCAGACTCGCTCCCTCTCCCACTGCAGAACGGGATCTGGGCTGCTGAAACCTCCACAGCCTCATCTTGGCCCCAAGTTCAAAACTCTCAAGTCAGGGCTCTGATTGGCCCAGTTTGAATCATGTGTCCATCCCTTAGCCAATCAACACTGCCCAGGAAGGTGGGCCCTTTAGTGGGGAAACTGGTTCTCTGAATACAAAACCACAGATGGCCACCACACTGATCTTGGGCATGTGGAGATACATGGAGCCTCACTTTTCTGCCCTGTAAAATGGAGCCAATGAGAGTGCCAACCTCACTGGGCTGTCTTGAGGATCAAAGGAGAGCATTCGGCAGGTACTGAAGAAATGGGCGTCAAGTTTGGGACCTCTCTGGCCTCAGTCACTCCCTTTCTAAAATGGGGGGTGTCTCGTTGATCTCCCCAGCCCTGATGCCCCAGGATCCCAGGGCCCAGAGCCTCCATGACAAGTGTGAGTGAGCAGAGACCCTCCCCTCAGAGGTCAAGGGCCTCCTTCTATTCCTCAGGACTGGGAAAATCCTCCTGTTGCTCTTTCCCTCCCCAACTCCGTCTCCCCACCCCTGTGACTGCCCCTCAACCCTCTGAGTCTTTGCCTGGTGTCCTGGGGAAGAGCACGTGCAAAGCTGTGCTGAGCTGGGCCATCCGAATTCAGATCCCAGTCATGTCTGTCGCTCAGAGGCTGGGTGATCTGGGTCAGGCTCCTGAACTCCTCTGTGCCTCAGCTCCCTCATCTGTAACAATGGGGTATAAGAATAGGCACTCCCTTGTGGGGTCGTTGTGTATGTGGCCCAGCCACGTAAGTATTAGCTGTTCATGTTATTATCGCTGCTGGCTCCTGCTGCACCCTGCTGCGGAAACAGCCCAGCGGGTAAGAGTGAACCGAGCACTGGGGACCGAGCAATGCACCAGACTGGCTGACGCCGCCCCTGTCCTCCTCGAGCTCCCGCCTGGTGGAGGCAGACACATCAACAAGCAATTTCAGTGCAGCGTGACCAGGGCCCCTCTCTGGGGAAGCCTGGGGACCGTGTGGCCACAGGAGGGGCCCAACCCCACAGAGGGAGACCGGGGCAGGCTGCGGGGCGGGTGATGACGAGAAGTCAGTGCAAGCGGGCTGGTGAAGGAGGTTCAGAGTTGGGGTCCAAGCAGAGGGGCTAAGGGTGCAAGAAACTCAGCTGTGAGGGTGGGCCAGGAGGCCTGCTGCTCTTGGTCAGTTCCGGTGGAGGGAACATGTGACAGGATGGGCTGGAGGGATCCAGGGGGTGGCTGCACTCTGGGGCAGACTGTGGAGCCTCGGTGCCTGCCTTTCACTGGACTGTGTGCCTGGGTGTGACTTTGTGTGATTGACTGGACTCTGTGTGTATGTGTGTGGCTGTGTGGGGGACGGTGTGTTTGTGAGTGTGTTTCTGGGTGGGGCTGTGTGTGTGAGAATGTGAAATAGTGTGGGTTTGAAAAGGGAGGGAGCTTGCCTGTTTGAGACAGTTTAGGGTGTGACCACTGTGGGTGAAGTTGTGTGTGTGATTGTGTGTCCATGGATGTCCCTAAGCAGTAGATATGTGGCTGGCTGGCTGTGACCAGGAGTGTTTGTATGTCTGGTGTGCGTATGTATATACATATATGTGCATGTGTGTGTCTGTGTATATATGTACTATGTGTGTGGGCGAGTGTCTTTGTGTAGGTATGTGTGTGTACGTGTGCATGAGACACGTATATTGCTGTCTGCGGAGTCCAGGGCAATGAGAGCCAGTCTCCCCTCTTCAAACCCTGCTGCCTGCCAGCAACACACACACACACACACACACACACACACACACACACACACTTGTGGGGCTGGGAGGGGTGGCTGCCCATCTGCCGCAGCCAGTCAGAACTTGCTAATTTGCATGTTAATGAAGCTCGGGGAGCTCTCCAGCTTGAGACTGACAGGAGCCCCCGGCGCCCCCCCATATCCTCCCCTGACAAGCCTGGGAGGGGGGAGTGGGGATGGCTGGGAACCGACAGAGGGAAGAAGAGGCAGAGGAGGCTCTGGGCTGAAGCTCCCCTTTCTCTCTCTTTCTCTCACTCTCCCACCCCTGTGCAGGCCCCAGGCCCCAACCACATGGCCACCTGCCCCTCAGTCCCCCTGCACTCTCCCTCCTGGCCTGACTAAGAGAGAGGGGGCTGGGGCAGAGGAGGCTGCTCAGGGTTCCCCGTGAGGTGAGGCTGGGCTGCCCACCCCCTGCCCCTAAATGGAGCATCCACCCTGGGGCAGATGCCCTGGAATGGGCCTCTGAGAGCAGGTTGGTGCCAACACAGCCAGCAGGCCCTCCCTCCTGCCCCCTCTGGCAAGGAGAACCACTGTGAGCTCTTCAGCCTGCACCCCAAGACAGAGGGCTCAACCCCAACCCATGTGAGGTCAGGGCTTCTGCACAGGAAAGGAGAGAGTGGGTCAGGGTGGGGGACAGGGATGGGGACTCTGGAGACAAGATGTGTGGGGAGACTGGGCTAGAAATAGAGGCTGCCTGTCCCCAGAGGGCTGTGCTCTCAGTGAGCAAAGGGCAGGTGGTGGGTGGTAGGTAGGAGAGCAGAGCCCTTACAGCTTCGATCAACAGGTCAGTTGTATGACTGTCTTATGCTCGGTCCTATCTCCAACCGCATTCTTGTTTTGGTCCCTGGATCCTTCACCCTTCCCATCTCTGCACACCCCTCCTGTCCCAGCCCCTCCTCCCCTCCTTCCCTTCTTAAGCAGCCACATCCCACAGGAGGCTGGGCCCTCTGGGGAGCCCTCAGCAGCCGGCTCCTAAAAACACTGTCTGGTTTTGTCTCAGAGCTGTGTCCCCTGCCTTGGCAAAGAGAGGGTCTGGGCTGGGGGTCCTGGCTCCTGCCTCCTCAGCCTGACTCCTGTGGGGCATTTTCTTCCCTCCTTTGCCTTCCCTTCTCCCCCGTCTCTTTCTGCCCTGGGTCTGGCCCGCTGGCCCCTGTCTCTCCTTGGGCCTGGGTCTGCATTTCTCCTTCCTCTTCCCCAAATGCTCAAATATTCATATCCCACCCCCCAATCTCCTCTCTCTCTCCCTTGCCCTAGGCACCCGCCCCTGCGCAGTCCCTGCCCCATCCCCCTGTGGCCAGGCCTGGCCCCCAGATGTGCTCTCGCCAAAGCTGGGGAGGCAGAGAGGTGAGGGCAGCCCTGGGTCTCTGCAGGTGAGAGGAGAGCCAGGCAGTTGCTAGTGTTAATTGCAGGGAGGATGTCTGGCAGAAATAAGGTGGTTTTTCTGCTTCAGTGACGACTGTTACAATCAAATTGTCCACAGACAATTAGCGGAGTGGGAGAAATAAGAATTAGATTTCTAATTATTTTCCCAGTAAAAGCCGCCCTGGACCCCGTGGGTGAGGGGGAAGGGCTTTTCAGTGGAGCCAACTGGCGCTTTCATGGGTCTAGCTCCCCTGGGCAGGGGGGGAGCCCCAAGTGGGAGTTCCCATGGGGAAAGCAAGGGGCAAACTTTGCTTAGCCTTGGGTGCTGGAAAGAGCTGGGAATTTGGACGCTTGGGCCTCACAACTAGCCTTGATGCTGACTTGCTGTCACTTCCCCTTTTTGAGCCTTGGTTTGCTCCTTCTAAAATGGGAGGATATTCATTCTCAGGTCGTAGAGCTCTTGTGAGGAGTCGAGGAGGTGAGGTGGAGACACCACCTGACAGACATTGGCACAGGGTAGAGCGTCCTGGGGGCCCTGGCCCCGAGCTCACACGCCCTCGAGTACGGGAAGCCTCTCCTTCCACACCCTTCTGTCTCCCTGGACGGCTAGGTCTGTGTCGGTGACAGAGGGAGGGGACTCTCAGGGAAAAGGAGACGGTACCCAAATAGAGCCTAACTCGTAACAGAATGCCTCTCCCTGATCTGTGTGAGCCTCAGTTTCCACATCTCGCAAATGAGGCTAACGATGGTGCAGCCTGCCTCGGGTTGAAGTGAGGGGTCAGTGACACACACGTAAAGGGCGTGCCTCAGGCCTGGCACATGGCATGTGCTCAGTAAACCCTGTTAATGGTGAAAGTACTATCCCAGGCGTCCAGCCCAGGTGTGAGGCTGAAGAGGGAGGGTAGGGGGTGTTTCTGGAGGGAACCTGGATAGCAAGCTGAAGGAAGGGATGAATAAGTCAAGTCCTTCTCAACTCCTACTAAGCACAAGGGCTCAGTGCTGAGTGTTGTGGGACCACCAGACCCAGCCTCAGGGGCCTCAGATGCTCAGAGAGACAGACAGAAGATGGAGCAGAGAAGGACCGACTGGGCTGAGTAGGATGGTCCTGGGTTCGTGTCTGGGCAGTGCCCTTTCTAGGTAGTCAAGCCACTGCCACTTCCCCTCTTGGAACCTCAGTTTTCTTCTCTGTAAAGTGGGGAGAATATGAGTGGCTTCGTCACAGAGTTGTTTTGAGGCTGTGACAGTGCTTTGCTCCTGGAACGTGCTTTCAGGAGCAGGAGGGGCTGCTGGCACAGTCACCGTGACTTGAACAACAGCGCCCCACATCCTGCACCCAGACTCGGAGTCCCTGAGTGGGAACATCTGGGCCAAACTGAGCAGAGGGAAGACCTGGCTCACTAATGTCCTCCAAGTGCCCAGGGCTAGTGACAGCCGTTGCACCCGCACCCAGAAGACCCCATGCTGGTGCTACGCGTGATCGCACTCTCGCTGTCACATTTGTACACGCACCACACACACCCTTTCTGGGGCAGCCAGAATGTCCCCACGTGAACTGAGGGGAAGCTCGTGGCTGCACCCACCAGGGCTGTGCTGAGGGAAGCAGCTGCGGCCCAGCTGTGGGCTCTGGGGTGGGATGAGGGGAGCTGCTCCGAGACCCAGCTGGGAGTGGGGCAGGAGGGGTACTCAGCTGCACCTTGGGCTCCAGGCCACCTTCCTACCTCCAGGGCCAGCTGGCTGGGCATGGCGTGGTGGAGGTCACCTGCTGGGGGTGGCAAGAACCTCCACCTGTATTGCTCTCCCTCCTCCCCCACCGCCTGTCACTCAGCAGCAGTGACTGGGACCCTCTGGATGGTGCCCTGCCCACCTTCCCCCACCTTCTATGCCATCTCTTTCCTTCTCCCCACCCCCATATCTCTTGTCTCCGGCTCTCTGACTCCGTCTTTCTCTGGTCCCCTGGACCTTTGTCTCCTGGGCCTGGGTCTCCCCACCCCAGGGCTGGGCTATGTAAATGTGGTATTTCCCGTCTCATCAGCAGGGCTGCCTGCTCAGCTCACATTTAATTTGATCCGTGGCGGCGCCTCTGCGGAGCCACTCATCAAAGCAGGAAGACAATTAGGTGAATGTCAGGGTGGCCTAGGCCCCACGGGGCGACCAGGGCCTGGGGCTGGGGCCATGAGAGATGGGGGGCAGGGGGCTGGCTGCCACCTTCATCTCCCTCAGGGCCTGTCTATACTTGGGGCCCAATGCCTGTGGGGTGCCCAGAGGCCTGGACTGCCCCAGTGAAGACCAGGTTGCCCTCTGCCCAGGACTGGAGGCATCGAGGGGCGTGGTCGGTGCTCCTGTAATGGAGGAAGGGCTTGGCAGAGCCCCTCCCCACCCCTGGAGCCCAGAGAGCAAGGGGCCCGGGCATCTGCATGGCTATAGTCAGGTGGACTCCTGGGCTGGGCGCCAGTAGGGTTTGGGAGAGGATCTGAGCTCTGGCTCAGGGTCCCCTGAGAAAAGCACACGTTCTTTCCACAGCAGTCCCACCTGTGCCGGCACGGAGGGGTCTCTCCTGAGGGGTCCCCTCCTGAGCCTCAGCCCTGCCTTTCGTCCTCCCCTCTCTGTCTCTTTTCGTATCCTTCTGTGTCTTTATGTCTCTGATTATCTCTCTCTCCGTGTCTCCCCCCGCTCTGCCTCTTTTTCCAACTCATACCTTTACTCCTAACCTCTCCCTTTTCCTGGGTCTTATACCCGCACCCCCACCCCACCATGTTTTCGATCTGGGACCCTCGAGCCTCAGCTACTTGTCTGTCATTCCCCAACTCCCTCTCCATGGCTTCCTCATGGCTGACCCTGCCCCAGCAGCCCACCTATGGCTGACCTTCTAGACGAATCCCAACCCACCACCCCAGTCCTGGATTCCGCTCCACTGCCCCCCACCCCCCAGGGATACCCTGAATCGCCAGCATCTCCCTCCCTACTGGCTCCTTCCCGTCAGCTCTCAACACATTCAAGTCTCTCTTTTCTTAAAAACCAATAATAATGATAAAATAATTTTAAGAAATACTTTCCCTTGACAGCCCAACCTCTTCCACCATGGCTGAGTCTCTCCTCACCCTCTAGAGAAGCTTCTGAGAGTTGTCTATATTTGCTCTTTGACCCACTCCAAGCTGGCTTCTATACCCCTCATGCCCTAGAAACAATCCTCCCCAAGGTCACCAGCAGCCTTCTTGTCACTAAATCCCACGGTCATTCCTCATCTGGATGCCGGGACAGCGTCAGGCACAACTGACCTCTCTTCTCTTCTTGGCTCTCTCGTGCTCCCGTGATGCCTCCTGGCTTTGCCTCCACCCCTCTGGCTGGTACCTTCTTGGACTCTTCCTCTGCCCTTCTCACAAGGCTGCTCTCCAGAGCTCTGTCCGGGTCCCCTTCTCCGCTCACCCTTCACATGACCCCTGGGTAATATAATCCGTGCCCAAGGCTTCAGTCACCATCTGCGTGCCTACACCTCTGATCTTCCACTCCAGCCCAGCTCTTTCTCCTGAGCTTGGGACGCGACTATCCACTGCCTCCTGGCCCCTCCTTGCATGTTCCCTGGATATCTCCAACCCAGTGTGGCCCAAACCAAGCTTTCTCTCTGACCCACACCACGCTCGTCCTCTTGGCTTCCCCAGCTTGATGACTGGTGCCTTCATCTCCCAGTTTCCCAAGCCAGAAACCTGCAAGTCAAACCAGAGCCCCTTCTCCCACCTTATCCACATAGAGGTGACGATGGACTGCAGATTCATCAATTCTGCCTCCAAAATATTTCTCTTTCTCTAAGGCCTTGAAAGTCCACCCTGACCTTCCCCATCCTCCCTAGACAGACCACTCAAGCCAGGATGTTCTCATCGTTCCTTGGAGGCATCTTATGCTTGTCTACCGCCAGGTGATTACTCTTTCTTTGTCCCCACGTGGAATGCCCTCTTCCTCTTCTTTGCCTAATCCATGCTAAATCTGTCTTGGCCTCCTCTTCAAAGCCAAGCTCCAGTCCCCTCCAAGGAAGCCTCTCCTCTCTGCCCCACTTGGCAGAACTCCCTCTCACTCTAAGCTCCCGGGCCCTTCTTGTCTTGTCCATGCCTAGACACATAGAATCACCCCGGCCCTCCTCCTGCATACACGAAACCCTACATTTCCCAGGCTCCTTCTTGGTAAGTGGGCCGTGTGACTGCTCCTGGCCAAGGACCTGTGGACAGAGGTGAAATGGTCACTTCCCGGCCAAAGCATATAAGAGCTGGTGCATGACCTTCCAGCTGCTGCAGCAACCAAGAAAGCCTCTTTTGAGGCGGTGGATCCTCAAGATCAAAGTGGCATGGAAAGTTGAGTCACCCCATGAAGGACAGCAGCCCTGAGAGGTGCCCGGACCTGCAGGAGACTTTGCATAAGCAAACAATAAGTTTTTGTTGTGTTTCTCCACTGAGATTTAGGGGTTGTTTGTTACCACAGCATAGCCTCTCCTCTCCTGACTAATACAGCCCTCTCTGAGTATAATTTCCCCATCTCTAGTCTGAGGATAACCATCTACTCCTCCCAGGGTGGTGATGAGGATTAATTATCAAAAGGTCCACCCCTAGTTCCTGAGTGCCTACTGTATGCCAGGCTCACTGTGAGGGCCTGACCATGAGATGCCTTGGCTGGGCAGGTGTTATGAACTGAATGTTTGTGCGCCCCCAGATTCACATGTTGGAGCCCCAATCCCCAATGTGATGGTGTTTGGAGGTGGAGGCATTTGGGGGCCTAGGTTTAGATGAGGTCATAAGAGTGGAGCTCCCATGGTAGTAATAGCACCCTTAGGAGAAGAGGAAGACACCAGAGCACTCTCTCTCTCTTCCGTGGGAGGAAGCAGCGAGAAGGCAGCCGTCTGCAAGCCAGGAAGGGTTCTTACCAGGAACCAAATCTGCCGGCACCTTGTTCTTGGACTTCTCAGCCTCCAGATCTGTGAGAAATAAATGTTTGTGGTTTAAGCCACCCAGTCTATGGTGCTTTGTTATAGCAGCCCGAGCAGACTAAGACAGCAGGGCTCCATCATCAGAGAGAAAAGGAGATAGCTACATTCAGCTGCTCAGGTTGGGTTCTGAACAATTCCAGGGGGGAGGGGCACTGACAAACATTATAATGTGGAAGTCAACCCTTGGAGTTGTGAACTGTAGTAACCCTGTCGTACTCCCACTCCCAGTTCTGTTTTGAACCCACTAATAAATATGGAGACTGATTTTGTTGTTATAAGAGTAAGAATTGCGGAGGAGAGTCTGAAAAGGGCACAGGAGAAACAGGAACAATGGTTATAATATCATAACATTAATATCGTCATAATACTATCAGGAAACATTCACATCATGCTGCTATGTGCTAGGTAACACTCCAAGCACTTTACTAACATTCACTTATTTATTTCTCACAACAACAGCCCTATGAGGTAGGTACCATCATCCCCATTTTACAGATGAGGAAATTGAGGCAGAGATAAGTTACCCAACATCATGTGTCTGGTAAATAGCAAAGCCAGGATTTGAATCTGGGCAGTTTGGCTTCAGAACTGCTCTTAACCCCTCCACTGTATGGGTTCCTGGAATGAGGGCAGTGTGGAGCCCTCCCCAGCTGAGCCCCTGCTTAGATTTCAGCTTCCAGGGTCAGGGCAAAGGCAGAAGCTGAAGAAACTGATTTCATGAGAGTGTTTGAGAGATGATAAGCACAAGCACAGCTCCTTGGGGCCCAGATGACAAGGCCCAGAGCTGAGCAGGAACACAGTCCCTTCTACCCTTTACCCCTTTCATCCCCCGTCTTCACCCTGCTGCCCTGGCCTTGATGCAGAGCCCAGAACCACTGTGGCATCCAAACAACAGGGGATTTGGAGAACACCCAGAGGCCACTCTTTGGCCTGGTATTGATATGTCATGATGGGAGGAATGGTGGGGAGGATCTGTCAAACATGTTCAAAGGTGGCAGGCGTGCATAAACGGGAGTTGGGTCAGGACCAGGCTGGAAGAATGATGGGTGGGCTGCAGTAATGAAAGACAGGTCTGTGGGCCCCTGTGAGACCCCACCTCCGGAGCCTGCCAGAAACAGTGGAGACTGTGGGGGGTGGCCTGAGGCCCTGCAGTGAGCATGGGGGGACTCAGAGCCTGAATCATTTAGGCATACCAATAAACGCAAACGTGACCTCATTCATGCGCATAGGTTCTTCAGCTCTGGGACACATCATGCCACAGACAGGAACTCACTTAATTCTTACATCAACCCATTTTACAGATGAAGAAACCAAGGGTCAGAGAAGCTGATTGCCTGAAGCCATTCAGCCATTAGGGAGCAGAGTCTGGCAGACCTCAGGGCTGTCCACATCTCCGGCTGCCCCCACAAGTGCCAGCCCTCCTGAGAGAACTCCCTATGTCCCCAAGGATACCTCCTACTGGGGACCAGGTTATCCAGGTCTCCTGCAGCCTGGCAGAGGTCTGCCTACCCGGGAGAGCCTCTGCCTCACCCGCCCACCCGTGTGCTAGGGACAAAAGGGGGAGTTTATGTGCAATCTGCCCCACTCTCCAGAAAGCACTTAGGTTTACGATGTGCATGAAATTGATCGCCAGTTGGCGCAGCCCCCGCTCGCTCAGTGCCAGCCCAGAGCTGGCAGGAGGCTGCCCCCCCACCCCCGCTTTCAAGGAGCATCAAAGCCGCCTGCCAAGGCCCCTCGTGAGGGTCCTTCTCCACTAACAAGTGCAGAGTGGAGGAGGGAGCTCTGTCCCAAGGACTTTCCACAGCACACACACCCCCACCCCACGAGAGTTAAATAGCTCTGTGTTTTCTGCCAGTTCCAGCCTCTTCTGCTTCCCCTCTAACAAGCTGATGCTTTCAAAGGCCCAGCTAATTGGTGTTTGTGCCTCGCACACCACGACACTTTGATAGTCACTTAGGACGTGGGGCCATCCATCACACCTACGGTACAAGAGGTTGCTCACCTAACTGCACCAGGGTGCCTGGGCCCGTGTGACCCCGTGCCTGTGTGTGCCTGTGAGAGTACCCGTGTGCTTTGCTTCATATGTGGAGGACATGCATCTACACAGGCACACATATGTGCACATGTGTGTCTAAATGCTCCTTTGAAGATATTTCTTGTGTACCTATGTGTTTGCATGTCAGTGCATGTGCACGGGTGACACTACCATCTGTGCACCCGGGGGTGTGCATTTGTGTGCGCGCACTTTCCTGGGTGAGTGTGTTTGTGTGCAAATGTGAACTCGCGTGTGTTTATGCATGCTCTCGTGTGCCTTGCATGTTTGTGTGTGGACATCTGCTTGCAGGCGGGCACGTACATGTGAATTTTCGCAAGTCTACTAATAAGGTACATGTTCCCGTCCGAGTGCATCTCTGGGTGCCGGGGTTTGTATGCCTAAGCGCAGGGGAGGGCAGACGTGTGTTTGTGTGCATGCAGGTGGGACGTGGAGATGAGAAACTCTCTGGTTGGGGATGTATGTGTATGTGGCATGCATGTCCCTGGGCATTTGTGTATGACACGTGGAGGAAAGGTGTAGCATAATAGTCAAGGGCCCATAGACTTTGGTTTTGAGGTCTGGATCTGCCATTTTCTAGCTGTGTGACTTTGGGATAATCACTTAACCTCTCTAATCATCAATTTTCTCATCTGTAAAATGGAGATAATAAAAGTATCTACCTCACATTGTTGCGTGGATCAATGGGATGGCACATTCAAAGGGCTGGCAGGGATGTGCAAGATGCAGGGGTGTGTGCCTATGTGCAGGGGCGGGCCCTTCCCACCCTCCCAACCCCTCCCTCCCCCCGGGGAACACCCACAGCACAGACACTTTTCCCCGCCCTCAACATGGAGCTAGCTGCCTGGGAGAGACCTGTGGGCACCTGGGGAGAGAACTGGTCAGGCCCGGGTCACACAGTAACAGCTACAACCTCGGAGATCTTTGTTGCATCTGAAGTGAGTTCACACTTTTATTACCTCCCTTTGACAGGTGGGAAACTGAGGTGCAGAAGTAGATGCCAGTTGGTGGCAGAGCAGGAACTTGCTGACAGAGGACACAGCCTACAACCAGGCTGTGGGAAGCCAGGCCGCCCCTCTACTCTTGAGGATGGAGTAATGCTCACCTTGGCACCTCGTGCACAAATGCACAAAGCTGGAGCAAAGGCGATTCCTCGCCTGTCCCTGGCCTAGGGTGCTTGCCTCGGGGGAGGGTCCCTGATGGGGACTCCAGGCTGAATACGGACAACCTCTAAGGATCCCAGCCCTGTCCCCTCTGTGAACACAGCTTTAGTCTAACCCTCCCCTTTACTCAGAGAAACTGAGGCCCAGAGAGGGAAGGGAGCTTGCTCTAGGCCATAGGACAGAAAAAGCTAGAACAGAGGGCCCAGGCACCAGACCATGACTCTCACCCCCTTGCTCTCCTCATTCGCCACACTGCCACTTAAGTGGCACTGACCAGGTTGGTGAATCGTGGGGCAGAGGCTGGGTCCTCCCCATGGGCAGGTCTTAGAGCCTTCAAGCCCACCTGGTGGTCAGCCTGAAGTGTCCATTGCGTCCCCATTTGGGGGTACATGACCTCTAGACCTGGGCTCCTGGTCTGCCCCCACCTAAGACTGCAACCAGTATGCATTACTTTTATTTCCTTCCTATTTTGCAGGGTAATTTTTCATGTTACTTTTTTAATTTCAAAAGAATTAAAACTTTAAAAATCACAACCAGCAGCAGCATTGCAACCTTGCCAATTGACACTGCCACTATCATCAGTACCATCATCCCCCAGAGTCATCACCAATGCCAGCCGCAGGGTATGACTGTGCCCCCACTGCCAATGCCCACCCCTTAAGCTGTCGTTACACCCTCACCCTTAAAAAATGTCTCCTACGTGGCCCCAGAATCAAGCAGAAATGGTCTTCCTCCAGCATTTGCATTTCATTTCTCCTCCCACCCCCAAGCTCATTCCAGGGTCATATGACCTGATGCCCTCCCCGCTCCCAAGGGCCCCTGGCCTAGCCTGTCCTGCAGAGACTGTGGGCTGGGCTCTGGCCCTGAAGTCCTCGCTGGGGGCTGGCAGCCAGCAAGGGAGCCGGGAGGGCAAGCGGCCCCCTCCTCAGCCTGGCACTCCACCCACCCAGCCGGCCGCCCGTCTGCCTTCCTGAGCTCATTATCTGCAGGTCACCGTTCAGCAGGAAAGACAAGGCGTGGGTTCTGCGGGCGTTCATTAGCCGTGAGAGGAACAGTGTGTGTGAAATTAGCAGTCACCTGAGGCCCTCGATAATTTCATAATTAGGAGGCCTAATGGCCCCAGCTCTGGATGCCAAATGACTTAACCCCTTGCCTGCTGGGCGCCAAACCCCTAGCCCAAGGCTGCAGGGGAGGGCATGCAGTAGCCCCCTGCTCCAGTCCCTCCCTATGGCCCAATCACGCTCATTTCTGCCACCCCAGCACCCAGCACCAGGGCTGGCACAGAGGGGTGGCATGTAAAGTTTATGGAGTGAATGAGTGAATGAATGAATGAACGAACCTGTATCCAAATGGGGAGAGTTTCAGCCCCCGCTGCAGGTGCTCAGGGAGGAACGACTCTCCATCTGTGTGCGTAGGTGTGTGGCTGTGTGCATGCCTGTGTGTGTGTGTGTGTGCACGCGCGAGCTTGAGGGCACACACATGTGGATCTGTGATGTCTGCTTCTAAGAACCTTGCATGTGTCCATGTCCATGCTCACATCTGTGATACTCATTCTCCTACCTCCTGTCTGGAAAGAGAGGGAGCTCTGCGATGGGGCCCCAAGAGCCTCCCTTGATGCCAGCCTCTTCCGGCATCACCTGAATAACAGTAGCTCCAGAGTTTCTCTATCGGGGCACACTTAAGGGATAAAGGGGGCCAAGGAGTTTCCCTTGAACCTGCATTTGCTTAGCAAGTGCACGTTTTTTAGACTGAATGTTTATTTGGGGGGCTGGTGCTATTAATGAGGGGCAAAAGTCACAGCCTTTAGCATAGGGGGAGCTGGTATGACAGCCTCCAGAAACCAGCCCATCCCCCGTCACTCTCAGCCTGCTCCCCCTCCTCCCAACCTTCCCCTAGTCCTGAAGAGGTGAAGGCCGAGGGGAGGGGTGGGGTACACCGGGCTCCAGGCCTGTGTAGGCCTTCCCCAATCTGGGACAATTGGTTCTGAGCCTCCTGCGACCCTGCCTCCTTCCCCTAATTGTAGAGCAGATGTGGAGAGGTGAGTGGGGTGAGAAGGGAGGAGCATGAAGAAATGGGCGAAGAGGAGGTATGAGGAGAACAAGAAAGGAATAGAGAGAGGGAACAGGAGGGGAAGTGGGAAGAAAGGAGAGGAAGAAAGAATGGGAAGTCCCAAGGAGGTGAGAGAGAAGAGGGGAGGGGAGGAGAGGCAAGGAGGCTGAGAGCATTATCAGCACTTAAAAAGCCAGCAGCTCTGTTCTTCTTTGGCACAAATAATAGCTTTTTACGAATAAATCATGTGTCAGACGCCTCCCAGGGAGTGGGCGTGGAGGGGGGCTCGTCTGCTGGGCTCAAGGCTGGTGGGGAAGGGCCAGTCGCAGACCCCCAGCTGCAGGGGTGTTGCCCCCTTTCTCCCGATGGGGCTCAGCAGGACAGAAGCTCTCTCTAGAATTACCACTGGCCTGAGCCGGGCAGAGCTCAGTCGTTACTCTGAGGTGGTTTCACTGCTCCCTGCTCATAAGCCTGGCCACATCCCAGGGTTGGGAGTGTCCCTCTGCTCCCCTCCTCTTCCTCCGCAGAGCAGCCCAGAAGACACTCCTGGCAGGGGAACACCAGCTCTGGTGCACCCGGAGAGACGTGTGCGCCAAGAAAGGCAGACACACCCAGAGAGGAAGGCATGCAGCACACACAACTCACACAAGCATGGACTCCACAGCCCCGGGCACACATGTGAGCCTACTCAGAGATGGATACACTGTCATTCTCAATAGACACACACACACACACACACACACGCTCAGGCATGTGCGTACTCAGACAGGGAGGCTCCAACCATCACTCAGCCTGCCCCCCTCCCAGCACACTCACACACACACACACAGGCCCACACAGGCAGAGGCACATGGGGCTACATGGACACACACAGACCTGCACATGCACACCAGCAGCCCACCCTCGGTCAGCCTAGGGTGGGGGCAGCTTTGCAGCCCATATGGAGCCCAGACCCAGCTGGACCATCCGGAGTCTGATTGTGGGGTGGGGCTGGGGCATCTGTCCCAGGGGAGGATCTGTCAGCCTCTCTGTGCTCCCCACCCGGCAGGGACAGCTACCACACCCCACAGTGAGGTCTCGCCCTCCACCTTTAAGTCCTGTACATGTCCTGCTGGCTCAGAGCTCGTTTGCTCTTGTGGTCACAGCCACCTCCCCAGAGGCATTGGAGGCTGCAGGAGAGCCTGGGCATTGGAGGTCCACAGTGCGGGCAGGAACCCGGCTCTGCTCCCTGCCAGCTGTGTGACCTCAGAGAATAATTCCAATCTTATTTGCTCTTCAAAACAAATCTGAGACAGGTGCTACTGTCCCATCTCCCAGAACAAGAAAGTGAGGCTCTGCGGGTAAGAGCACTGGGCATTCCTTTCTAGGACCATGCTCTTTGCACAGATTCTAGGAGCTCACAGTGTCCTGGTTTTCCTTCTCCTCAGTCCGGCGGCTCCCTCTCAACCAGTGGGTTCCTCTTCCTGTGCCAAGGTGTGCTAAGGTATCCATGCAATCAGACCTGGATCCCCTGTTCTTCCCATTCTGCACCACCCCCAGGCCACTCCCAACACCTCCATGACAGCCTCTGTGCCCTTGGTTCTCTGAGCCTCTCCAGCCCAGACACCTTCCTGGGCTTCTGACCTCACTACCCAGGGGGACATCTCCAGGCTACCATGTCGGCCAATGCCAGGGCCAATGCCATTCACACAATATACATGCTCCTGAACACCCCTCCCACATCCCACTGGTTCCCGTAGTACCCAACTCAAATTGAGCCTGTCTGAGGCTGAACGCACCAGCTTCCCCGGGGCTCCTCCTGCTGGGATGTTCCCCATCTCAGGGAAGGGCTCTGTCTGCCCAGGTCACCAACTCGAAACCAGGTATCACTCAACTCTTCCTTCTCCCTCATCCCCCATGTCCAATCCACAACAAAGTCCCAATGACCCCACATCCAAAATATATGTGACCTCTTCCTTTCCGCTCCAGCCCCACTGCCCTCCCATATCCCTCCTGGTTTCAGTCACCACCAGCACCTCTGGCCTGGCCACTGACTCCCTCCCACTGTTGCTCCCTCCAGCCCATTTGCCTCCCTGTCATCAGTAACCTTTCTATCTCTGAGTTTCCATCACACTAAACTGCCTTTGGTTCTGGAACCCATATGATCTCTTGATTCCGGGCCTCTGACCATGCCGTTCCCTCTGTCTGAATCCCTCCCCTTCCCAAGGCCAACTCATCCTTCAAGGCTCAGCTGAGACAGCACCCCCTCCAGGCACCTTCCCTGACTCCTCAAGCCTGGGATGGGTGCAGCGTGTCATTCGTTCCCACAGCAGCCCTCTGGCTCCTCCCTTCATTCCAGCTCTGACCTGCAATCGCCTCTTTACTCATCCACGTCCCCCTCGAGCCTCGAAGTTCCTTGAGGGGAGAGACTGTGCCTGTGATGTTCTCTGTGGCAGCCCCAGTGCTTGGTATAAGACCTGGCACATAACAGTTGGTCACTAAATCTTCTGTGGATGAATGAATGAATGAGTGCGGGACCACTGCTGAGCACATTACATACCTTTTCTCCTTTACTCCTTAGAAGAAATCCATGCAATCAGTGCTACTATCCTGTGGTCTAGACCAGGAAAGCAAGGCTACAGAGCTTAAAAACTTGCCCATGGTCACACAGCCAGTAAACCGCCGGGAACGGATTCAAGTAGATGTCTGTGTGCCTTCAAAGGCCTCCTTTCCACCCCACCTTGCCTTCCCAAGCCATTGTCCCTCTCGGACCTTTTTCTCATCTGTATATCGGGAACAAAAATCGTGCCTAATACATGACCTGACACTAACAGGTTCTCAGTAAATATCTGTGCCTTCTCTTCCAATCTCTGAGGCTTATTCAGGACAGAATTTCGCCAAACCAGAAACTTCCTGCATGCACATGTTCACGGAAACAGGTGCAGAGCTCCACACAGGCACATCTCCAGCGTCCGGAACTCACTAGGCCCTTAACCAATGTGTGTTGAGCAGACAGACGTAGTGAATGCTGACACATACTCAGAGGCAAAGCCACAGTAGGGGCTCAGGCACAGGGACACTCCGTCCCCATGATCCCTGCCAATTCTCCTCCTCTGCTGCTACGCCCCCTGCTAGCCCAAGGCGCGGGAAATATTTAAAACAATTTTATCCATGAAAATATGCTGTACAATGCACTCTACACGGCCTCGACACGGCACACACGCACACGCGCACGCTGACGGCACGGCCACGGTACACTGCCTACGACATGCGCCAGGGACGCCGCGCCCACAGCCCGCCCCGACCGGACACTTATAAATATGGGAGAGAGGAGCCAGCACTGGCACAGAGAAAGGGGTGTCGGTTGTGGGGTGGATGGGAGCTGAGGCCCGCTGGAGAGACTGAGACCAGCACTAGCGGGTGATGGGGAGGTTGGAAAGAGGGATTGACTCCGACGGAGGAGGGGAGAAGCTAGGGCCGGCAAGGATGGGTGGGAGGGTGGTTTAGGGCTGAAAGAGGACAGCTCAGGGTGAACAGCAGGTAGGTGTGAGTGTATTTTCGGGAGGGGATTGCTGGCTTGGGGTGGGTGAGGCTAAGACCAGTAGGAAAGTGTCAACTGAGAACTAGACCGCAGTTTGGGGTGGGCGATTCGTCATGGCGAGGGCCCCACAAATGAAACTGAAGATTCGGAGACGCCCCCTGCCCCATCTCCCGGTTGGCTTCCCCGACCAGCGCGGCCCACCTCGCTCCTCGCCGTTCCACCCAGCCCGGAATTCGGCCTCCACTCCCAGACTTCCTGCCCCCGGGGGAAGGAGTGGGTCTCAGGAGTTTGGGCAGCAGTGGAGGGGTGCCCCAGCCCCTCCCCACCACTTCCTTCAGCGGTCAACTTCTGAGGGATGTCTCTAGCTGGGCTGGGGCTGCCTCCTGGATCCTCCCGCGGAGCTGGAATCGGGGGTGGGGTCCCGGGGATCAGGATGGGAAGACAGAGGCCCCTTGGGGCGGGGCAGGCACCCGGGGCGCGGGAAGCGGCCCTCAGCCCGGCACCCAGCTCTGGTTGGGGGGCGGGGCCCCGGCCAGGCCGGGCGGCGGCGGAGGCAGGGCCGAGTCGAAGTTGAAGTCCATTTCGTCGCTGTCCATGAAGTCGCTGAGGACGATGGACTCGACGTCGCACTCGAGGCTCCCGCTGAACATGTCGAGGTCCAGGTCGGCCGGGAAGCGGTCGGGCGCGGCACCCAGCGGCCGGGCAGCGGCGGCCGCGTACGGCCCGGGCAGCGCGTCCAGCAGGAGGCCGCCGGGCGGGGCCCCGAAGGCGGCCGCATGGCCCGGCGGCGCCAGGCCCGGGGCGCCCGCCTCGCCGGGCAGCGTCATAAGGCTGATGGGGTGGGCTAAGGCACTGCGCGAGGGCACAGGCGGCGCGTATGGGGCCGCCCCCTTGCCCGGGTAGGCGGCGGGCGCGCCCGCCAGCGCCAGCTCCCCGGGCGCTCCCAGCACCGGGCCGGGCCTGGGCGCGGGCGGCGGCGGCAGCAGCGCGGACAGCGCCCCGGGGCGGAAGGGCGCGGCGGCCGGCGCGAAGCTGGCCTGCTTGTTCTCCTGGATGGTCTGCATGGGCAGGCGGCGCAGCGCGCCCAACGCCGGCGGCCCGAAGCCCCCGCCCCCGCCCCCGCCCCCGCCGTAAGCACCGCTCTTGCAGCCCCCGAAGTAGGCGGGCGTCCCGGCGCGGGCCCGCGGCCCGTACGCGTCCTGCGCGCCGTCCAGCAGGGCCTCGGGCAGCCCCGCGCCGCCGCCGCCGCCGTGCAGACCCAGCGGGCCTCCCAGCTCGGCCAGGCGGGGCAGCTCCCCCGGGCAGCGCGCACCCAGCGCGGGCGACAGCGCGCTCGCCGGGCTCGGGTACATGAGCGGCGACGATGGCGCCAGGGCCTCCAGGGCCTCGTCGTCCTCCAATTCGGCCGCCTCCCCTAGCAGGGGTCTCCCGCCACCGCGGAAGTCGGCCCACGCCTCATAGTCGTCGCTGGCGTGTGAGGCCGGGCTGGTGGCCCACTTGGCCGCGGCAGGCAAGGGCCCCGGGGCTGGTGCGCTCAGGGGGGCTGTCGTCGGGGCTTCGCTCAGGTGCCTGCAGCTGCTGCTTCTTGCTTGCCTTGCCTTTGATGCACAGGAACTTGGCCCCGTTGTCCATGGACGCGGCCCTGCGCCGCGGGGTCTTGCCCGTCTTTCTGCCCTCGGGGTTCAGCATCCACCACGAGCTCTTGCCGGTGCCCTCGTTCTGCACGCGGATGAAACGGGTGTGCAGCGACAGGTTGTGCCGGATGGAGTTCTGTGGCCGGAGACAAGGACATGGGTGGGGGAGTGGGAAGTGAGGAGGCCGTGGGGAACGGGGAGGGGGGAGAAAACAGAGAAGGAGGTGAGAGGATGAGAAAGGAGAGAGCCAGAAGGGAGAAGGGGGCAATGGGGTTGGGGGAACAGGTGTAAGTCCCCAGGTCGGACTAACCCGAACACCCATCCTCTCCCCCGCTCCCCACAGGCACTGCCCAGAGGGTGGGACCCGAGCCTTGGGCCTGGCCTTTCCCGGGAAGCATGGGCGAACCTGAGGGCGACTCTTAAGGGGCCTGCAGCAGGGGAGCAGGACCCTGTCTCCCCAGCTCAGCCCAGCGCCGCCTGGAGCTGGCCAGCCTGCCAGGGCCCCCGGGCAGATTATGTAAGGGCTCATGCCGCTGCGGCTCATTTGTCTGCCCCCCTCCCTCCCCAGCCTGGCATGGTGCCAGGAGCCCGAAAACCCAGGGCTCCAGAAATCAATCTCTCGGTGACTGATTAAGCCCTGTTTAGAACTAATTGCTCTTTCGTGTGTGGGGAGAATAAATTACCTGCTTTAATTTCGTGTCTTTAAAATGCAACTGCAGGTAGAGAAGACTGTTAACCCTTTGCTGGGAGGGCCTGGCCAGGGAAAGCAGAATAAGCTGGGGGTCCCCAAGGTGGCTATAGGCCCGAGACTATGCAGAGATTTCCCCCAACTCCTCTGAGCTCCTGGGACCTCCACAGAGGACGTGGATCCCAGCAAGCCCCTCAAAACACATCCACTGGCCGTGGAGACCTCAGACCCCACCTCTGCTTGGTGCCCACCTTCAGGCCAGCCCAGCTCTCCAGCCTGCCCTTTGGGCTGCAGCCCACCCTTCCCTCCTGACCCACCTGAAGCAGAGTAGCTCTGCCCTCAAAGCCCCTTCCGTGGAGCCTTCACAAAATCCCCACAAAGCAGGTGGCGTAATCCCCATTTACAGACAAGAAGACCAAGGCTCAGGAGGTGAAGTGGCTTGCCCAAGGCTCCATGGCCCTTTCTGCTGTTCCTTCCTACTTCCCTGAGCTTCCTTTTTGCCACCCCTGCATATCCTCTTCTAAATTTCTACTCTGCCAGTCTCTAGTGATCCCCATGTCACTGCCTGCTTTTGCCAAGAAGGCAGGGGAGTCCACAGCTCCACTGACCTGGCTCCCCTCAGGAACCTGGAGGAGTAGGACTTCTGCTGGGCCTGCCACGCCCCACCACTGGGGCCTCCCACCTGGTGGCCTTGACCTCCCAGCTTAGTAACTGCTGCAGAAACAGCATGGGCTTGGGTATCAGAAGGGCTGGGCAGGATGCCTGGCTCTTTTCAGCCACCTAGCTATGTGACCATGGGCTGCTGACTCAATCTCTTATGAGCCTCAGTGAACTCTGAAAAAAATGGGCAACATTCAATAACCACTTTTGAAGGCTGTTAGATCATTACCTGAGATAATGTGTGTGGGTAAGTGTTTGGTGAACCCACCAGGTGCTCATAGACGTTGGTTAAATCCCTCACTCTGGCCAGAAGACCTCATCTCTTAGGTCACCCAACAGACCTGCTCTGTCTCTACCTCCTTAATATCATACCCTGAGCATAACTGTGCTGGGCACTAACAACCCGGGGAAGCTGGCATTACCCCATCTCATGTACCAGGGAGCGGAGGCCCAGAGGCATGATGTAACTTGCCCACAGTCCCACAGGCAGCAGTGCTAGGTACCACTCCATCCAGATCTGCCCAGCTCATGGACCTGCTCTTAACTCATTAATCCACCTGTAACCATAACCACTGATCCATGAGGGCTCTCCCTCCCGCCTCCTTCCCACCAGTCTCCAGGAGGAGGGGTCCTTTCTGCTGCCCAGGATATGCTCCCACCCCTCACCCCCAGCTCCAGGTACTGCCCTGACTCTTCAGGGCCCAGGCTCCCTATCTCTGGCACTTTCTGGTCTAAGGAGGTGACAGCTGGGGCTCCAAGGCCCCTCCAAGCGTTGCCCTGCCTGGCTTCTCCTGGGGCCCTGAGAGGAGGGGAGCTGGACCCCCAGGGAGTGGTGCTCCCTCAATTAGATACCCCCTTCCTGCTCCCGCCCCTGCACCTGGCTCCCCAGCCCCTCCCTCACACCTGTGTTCAGGGGCCTAGGAGGCCTCAGTTCTTCTCCCCTATGGAACTCTCTGGCTTCCCAGAAGCTCCACCTCCCAGCTTCTCCACCTGGAGGTCAGTAAGGCAACACGTCTTTATCAATGTCCCTATGTGCCAGCCTGGTTCTGAGTGCTGGGGGGGAAGGAGGAAGGACATTGCCAAGTACCAGCACCTACTCAGAACCTGCCTGTTCAGACGTATAAGCGTTAAACTACTTTATCTCACGTGATCAGTCTGTCAAACTCCATACAAGTCAGGGATTGTGATCCCTATCTAAGGATGAGGATAGTGAGGCTCAGAGAGGTTAACTAAGTTGCCAAGGTCACACAGTTTAAGTGGCAGAGCCAGGTATTGATTTCAGGTTAATCTCACCCTGAGTCTAAAGGACATCACATTCCACCACGGGAGAGAGAAACGAGTCAGAGAATTTCCAAAGAATCTTAGGAAGCCAGTACTCCAGTGCTTCTCAAACTTTCCATGTAAACTATCCCTAGAAGCTGGCAGCATGGAAAGACTGGGGACATATCACAAGGTCAAAATTTCCTATATGTCTTGTGATTCGTTTGTAGAGTTCAAGTGAATTTTGAATTGTACTTCATAATACGTCCAAATTTTCTGAATATAAAAATAATGTTTTAGATTTTTACCAAGAGCACATGTTCTGAGCCTAGGAAGGTTTGCATCCTTCCCCACTCTGTTTCCTTCCCAGCCAGGTACCCCTGGGAGCTTGAGCCCCAGCCTGAAACAATGGCTGGTCCAAACCAGAGAGAAGAAAGGATTTGCCCAAGGTCACCCAGGACCTGGTGGTAGAGCAGGGATTCGGGCCCAAGCCCCCTGACCCTCAGCCTGGGGATTGATCCATTCCACCAAGCCTGACCTGGGGCAAGTCCCTCCTTCTCTCCAGCCTCAGTTTCCCTACCAGTAAACTGATGAGATGGGCCATCTGTACTCTGGGGACCTTTTGGATTTGACACTGAAAGTTCTTAGAATCATCCAGCCCAGAGGTTTTCAAACTTTTTTTCAAAGTAGTGGAACTCTTTCAGTTAATGGAATCTAATGCAAAACTTGAGTGTTGCACACTCAAGCCATCAGGGAGTGGGGGTGGGGGCACCTGAGGCCCTGCCGGCTCAGCACCCTCCCTTGCACTCGCACAGAAAACCAGGCCCCTGGGGAGAGATTCTGCTGGCCAGATGGATGGGGCAGAGAGGAGGCCTAGAGGAGGGCGATACCTTGTCCAGGGTCACCCAGGGAGGTGGCCCAGAGCTGCACAAGGACCTAGGCCCTCACTGCTGAGCCAGGCTCTGCACCAGGTGTACACCAGGGCTGTGCCCCACGAGGGAAGCCCAGGCCCTGCAGCCCAGGCTGGCTCCTCAGAGCCCAGCCACCTGGTACCGATCAGACCTCCCGGCCAACATCCAATGGCAAGCGCAGATCACAATTCACCCACAAGGCCTCCTGGGAGGCCAGAGGCCACAGAGGAGGTGAGGGAGGCAGAGGAGGGAGATGCTTCTGCCAGGCAGCAGTAACCAGGGCTCCCTCTCGGAGTCGCCTAGCAACCCGCCACCACAGCCCGGCCCCAGCATGCCCGCGCTCCCCTGGTGCCCAGAGCTGGGCCCGACTTCTGGGGCCTCCCATCTCCCATACCTCCATGCAGGCCTGGGGCAGGTTCCCAGGGGAGATAGACCTTCCTGATTCAGGGCCTCAGGAGACCCTCAGCGGGCAGAGGGAAGGGAGAGTGAGTTACATTCCACACCCATCCCACTCTCCCTCAGAACCTGGGCCAGGGAGGCCAGTCCCCTGGGGCCTCACCCACCAGGGAGAGGAGGCTGGCGCAGGGCAAAGCGCATGCGCTCTGGTGTTGGCTGCGGATCCCAGTTTTGGCTCCAACACTCACAAGCAGTGCGACCCTGGGGCAAGATGCTTTGAACTTCCATCTCCTCACACAGCTACCTGCTTCCACCCTTGCTCCCCTGCAGCCCTCCACCACGCGCCAGCCAGAGTGGTCCTTCAAATAACCCGGATCACGTCCAGTCCTGCCCAGAACCCTCTGACGCCCCCATCTCACTCAGAGTAAAGAACAGAGGCCTTGCCATAGCCCACAGCCCCTCCATGACCTCTCAGACTCCTCCCCTAAATGCTGGATCCCTCCCTCCTGCTCTGAAGCTGCGAGACATGGTCGCACCTTGGGGCCTCTGTCTCAGAGAAACACTGGGCGCCCAGACACCCACGTCGATCTCTCATCTCCTTCAAGTCTTTCTTCAGATGTCACCTTCTGCAACGAGGCCCATCCCGACCACTCTTAACAACTGCTCCTCTTCCCTGCCATTTCTGGGCCCCCTTACCTTGCTCTACATTTTTCTAAAGCAATTATCACTGTCTAAATGAATATTTAATTTATATATCTATGAATTAATAAATTAATATATGTTATATATAAATATATAATGTATTTATATTCTGTATTTATTATTTATTGTCTGGTTTCACTATTTCATGAGGGATTTTTGTCCATTTTTTACTGTACTCCATGTGTTTGATACATACTAGGCGTTTACTAAATGTCAAAGGAATGAATGAATGAATGAGAGAGTAAAGGGGGAATACTGTGTTGCAGGGAGAATTAATGAGACTGGGCAGAGTAGCTGGCACATGATATGAGCTTCTCCAAACTGGGCTGAGAGAAGGGAACATAGTCAGAAGGAGAGGTAAGCATGGGGTGGAGGAAGTCAGGAACAGTGTGATCCACAGATGGAACCGCAGAGAGCAGTGAGGGATTCTGTGAGAGGGGAAGAAGGCCTCAGAGGGTGAACAATGCAGCTGCCCACCCCAGCCCCCCACCTTGCTCCCTCCTGCTCCCCAGATAGACCTGAGTAACCTAGGGCTTGCTGGGGCCAAGGTTTCTTACAGACTGTACCACCTGGGCGAGAAGACACTCCATGAGCCCCAGTGGGAACAGAATAACCTCATCCTTGCTGACCGTGCTTCCCTCCTGGACAGGGTCTGATCCATTTGATGGCGCACCTCATCTATCCAGCAAGACAACCCCATCTATTCCCAGGACACCCTTCGCCCACGAGCAGTAATGCATTCATCTGACAGCACAACCCCATTTATCCAGCACACCAGTCCCATTTATCCAGCAAGTACAACCTCATTTGCTAACAGCACTCCATTCACCTGACGGGCCCCCTCATTTATCCAGCAGGACACCCTCATTTATTCTCCAAGTCGGAGGCTCTCCTTCCTCCTGTGGTGTGGCTGTGTTCTCTGACAGTGCAACCTGACTGATCCAGCAGGACGTCATCTCTCCTACAAGTACACTTCATCCCGACAGTACAACCTCATTTATCTAACAATGCAGCCTCACCTTGCCTCCAAGTACCACCTCATTCCCTGACAGTACAACCTTGTTTATCTTCCAGTACAACCTCATTTCTCCTCCCAGTACAGCTTCATTCTCTGATAGCTCAGCCTCATCCAATCTTACTTTTCCAGCCAGAGCCCACCAGATCTCTAGGTGGGGAGAGGGGAGTGTGGAGAGGAAAGGGGTTCCACCATTTGCTGTCTCCTGCTATGACTATGTCCAATCTCCCCAGGCCCAAAAGGGCCCACAGCCTTTGAGTTCTAGGTTGCGTGGCCCAGCCAGTGCTCCACCATTGCCCCACCTCCCGTTTTGTCCCCTCTAGGGCTAAAGAGGGCCCACAGGATGGATTTCCTCCAGCTCTCCAGGATTTGATTTGTAGCTGTTGCTGATTTCTGTGGCATGGATACTGCCATCGTAGCCAATTTTAAGCTGCCAGCATGACGTCACTGAGCGCAGAACTGGGAAGAAGTGTGCACGATCGGCTCTCATGAGCCAGTGGAAGCCAGCTCTAGCACACCACCGCCACGTGCTTCAAATACTGAGGCAGGAGAAGGGCACCACTTACAGTATGACAGACCCAGGCTAGGTTCTTTGATACATTTCTTCTTTTAATCCTGATAACTGCCCTGCAAATAGGTAGTGCTACTTTACAAAGGGGGGAAACTGAGGCTCAGGTGGATTAAATGACTCCTGAGGCCGTGAAGCTGGGAAGTGATGGAGCCAGGTCTGGGTCTCAGTGTGACGGGGGACACTGCCCCCCTGCCCACCTCAGTGTCCATCCCTGCCTTGGTTCTCAAGCCCAAGCTTCCTGGCTTTCATAAGAGACAGGAGACCCAAGTCTTGTGCCCCTCACCCACCACAAGCCCTGTGCTACCTCCTGGCCTCCCTGGCACCAGGCGGTTCCAGGACCCTCCCAGTTCAGTCCCGGGTCTTGTGTCCATCCATTCAAGCCCGAAGCCAGGTATGGACACCTCTCCAGGTTCTATCACTGTCCAAGGTTCAGCCCAGCCCCTCCCTCAGGAAGTTGACCTGCCTACCCCATGGGGATGATGATCTAGCTCCTCCCTTTAATGCCTCCCTGAGCAGACACCACCTGTGGGGCTATGTGAGCGCTGGATCCCCACCATGACTCCCATTTCGTCTCTCCCTCCTTCCTTCCCTCCCTTCCTGCAGGAACAAAGGTCCAGGGCAGTGGCTGAAATTCCAGCTTCACCCATGGAACCTTGGGCCTCCCCTGGAAAAGAAGGTAACAATCCCAACATCCATGGATGAGATCCCACATGTCATGAACCTCAACCCCTCCCTGTCTCAGAGCCCCAAGAGCAGCCCCTGTCCCACCCCTTACCCCAACCCCACTCTGGGGCCCCAGTCTGGCCCAGGAACACACACCTGTCTCAGACAGAGCCACAGACTCTCCGGGGGTCACTTGCTCTGCTGCCTGAGGTGAAGCTGTGGTGCTTCACCTGGCAGAAAGGGTGACCTGGATGACCTCAAGGGCCTGAGGCCACGTGCAAATCCTTGGTACTAGTGTCTGTAGTGGAGGAGGGGTAGAAGGGCAGGTGGTGGCATCAGGGCCGCAGGTGTCAACAGGTGGGTGAGCTTGGGGTCAGCAGTGGAACAGAAGTGGGCAGCCAGGGGGTAGGGGGAACCAAATGTCCCAAGCAAGGCATGAGTTCAAGGGATAGGCCCTGGCATCCCCCACCCCTACCCCAGAGACAGCAGAGCCCACACACCCAGCCTGGGCAGCAAACAAAGCAGCAGCAGAAGTCCGAGCTCTTCCCTCAAAAGCCTGTGGCTGCTCATCACCCACAGGCTTGGGTCCAACTCCAGACTGATACTCAAGAGCCCTCTGAGGCTCTCCAGCCTCATCACCTCCATTCCCTTAAGCCCATCTGGGGCTCCAGCCACCCTGGATGTCTCACACCTCCATGCCTTTGCACTCTGTTCCCTTTGCCCTTCCCTCCCTCTCTGCTCCACCAGTTCCTGCTGCTCCAACAAGGCTAGCTCTGTGGCATCTTCCTAGCGCCCTCTGCAAGCCCCAAAGATAGCTGCTCCCACGTCAGTGCTACTACAGAAATCTAACTGCACACTGGAGTATAACTGTCTATGAGTCTGCCTCCCCACGTGAACTTTCTGGGGCAACCCTTGGCTCACATTCAGTCAACCATAGGATGGAGCTCTCAGCAGCCACAAACCACTCAGGCCTGGCAATTCTGTGCAGTTTCTGTTCAGCAAAACCTCAGGCCAGAGCTCCAGGCCTTGCCTCCTCCACCCTGGTCTCCCCTCCCGTTCCTGCTGCCTCTGCCACCTCCCTCCTTTTCCTCAGCACTTCCTGGCTCCTCCAGAGAATCCAGCCAAGTGAGGAAGCAAAGAAACTACCATTTACTGAGCGTTCACCAGGTGCCATGCACTGTGCTGGCACTCAGCAATTAAAACCCTATTGAGTCTTTGTGACAACCCTCCGAGCTGGTTTATTATCCCTATTTTACAGACGAGCAACTGAGGCTCCAAGAGACAAACTGACCTGCCCAAGGTCACGTCGTGTAAGTGGTGGTGCAGGAATTCACACCCAGGGCCCTTGCTCTTCCTCCCACCCTGAGATGCCTCTAGGGAGGAGCCCAGGCCTGGCAGAAGCTCCAGGGTGGGCCTGGGGTGGGGGTGGGGGCTGTCCGCAATGGCTCAGCCACACCTCCACACTCTTTCCTCCTTCATCTGGGATTAAAGGGGATCCCTAAATGCAAAGCCATTCAGGCTTCTCCCTGTCTCTTCTCAGTCGGAGCCCCCTCCCTCCCTCAGGCCGCACCTCCCCACACCCCTGCCCTAGGCCTGGAGCAGCTGCGGTGACCTCACCCAGCCCTGCCCTGGGCCTGGCTCTGGGGAGGGCCCAGCAGCTGTGCCCCAGCCCTGCAGGCCGGCTCCTGAGGGGAAAAAAGGCAGAATGGGCGTGGTGCCAAGAGAGCCATCTGCTCTCCCAGGGGCATGGCCACCCGCGCAGACACTGGCCTTGCCCCAGGGGCCGCCCTTGGCCCTCTGTCCCCATGCCAAGGGGCTCCAGGAGCCCAGGGCAGCCCACCCAAACTGGGCACCAGCCCTCATCTGCCATCTGTCTTCTCCTGGATACTGAGAGGTCCTTGCAGGACATGTTGGAGCACGAATGTCTGCTGAAAAGGGACAAGTGCTCAGGGCAAGTTCTTGGTCCAGAGGCCAGGGGCCAGGGCTAGGTGTACTGAGCACTGCCTTCCCAGCCCCAGCCTGGCCAGGCTAAGAGCCGGAGATGCCCTGGGGGAGGAGGGGGCCTCCATCCCCTCACATCTGCTCAGCTGGCAGGTGCCTCTGGCAGAGGGCAAGCCCCTTCCCCCACAGCCCCAGCTCAGGTTACAGAGGAGGCAAGGCCAGACGAGGACAGGGGGAGGGGACAGGAGGGGTGGAGAAGGCATCACAGCTTCCCAGAGTCTTGGGGGAGGGGAATTCAGATCTCTAGATAGGACTCAGCCAGAGAGGGAAGGGCCATGCCCAAGGTCACACAGCCTCCCAATGGGCAAAGGGCAGCAGGCACCCAGGGGCAGGCAGCCCTGGGTTCAAGGGTGACCTTGAGCAAATCACTGCCTTTATCTCTAAAAATACAGAGCCTAAAACCTGGCTGCTTGCCTCCCAAGGCCATGGGGAAGGCTCTGGAGGCTAGAAAGCAGCGGGTCAACCTAAGGGCAGGACAAAGCTTGGACATCCTGAATATCTGACACCTTAGGGACAGAAAGGGAGGCATTAGAGGAAGGACCCCCTTTCCCGCAACACGCACAAGTCAGTGTCTTTTAGGGATCAGGGCCCAGGGACCCCCACCTGACACAGCAGTGCTGGTTCCTTTCCTTTCCCAGAGCAATGAATAACCGTCATGTTATTTCCTGATATCTTGGGGACAGTTGCCCAAGGCCACACACAGGGTGAGTGACAGAGCTATGATCAGCTCCTCCCTGCCTGTGTCCAAGACCCCTAACACCACTCTGCCTCACCTCCGGGATCCTTGAAGCACCAAAGGGTGCTGAATGGCACCTCAGGCCTGGCATCTAGGACTCTTTGGGCCTCCACCCTCTCTCGGGCTCATCTTCTCCCCTGGACCCCACTACCAGGCCCACACTGGGTGCCAGCGCCCGCCTCTCCCCTCGTCCACCCTCCACACCACCGTCAAGGGATTTTTCTGCCAGAGTAATTCCCCATCCCCTACAGCTTGGAGTGCCAGCTCCCCAGCTTGGCATTCAAGGCCACTAACTGTCAGGCCTCTGCTTGCTTCTCCAGCCTCAAGTCCTGGTGGGCTCTGGCCAACACAGCCAGACTCTGTGGGGCTCCTAAAGAGTCCTGAGGGTTGACTTCCTTTATCTGGTTCCCTTCCTCTACCTCCAAACACCTATAGATCATTATCTGGCCTTCCACCGTGACCCTGAGCAGTCTTTATCCTGAATCAAAATCTGGAGTCCTCATCTTATCTCCCCAGCTTGACTTGTGGGCACCTCAAAGTCAGGGAGCCAGTCCCGTTCCCCTGAGCAGCACTGCAGTTGGTGCCCAATGGGTGTAGGCCTGGAGGGAGGAAGCTGCCATCAGCCTTGGGGCCTACAGATGGGGTTGGGGAGGGGGGTGCAGTGTGGGACAATATCAGGCTGGTCAGGCCCTGTTTTCAGGGAGCTCTCTGAGAAAGGGAGCCAAGGACCCCAGAGCCACGCCCCAGGCTGGAAGCCTCAGGGCCAAACTCCAAGGGAGAGCAGAGAGGCAATGATGGGGCTGGAGACAGGGGTGGAAGCGGAGGCCAGCTTGGAATGTCTTGGCCAGAGCAATGGGCTAGGCAGGAGTTAGCCCTGGGGAGTTTCATTTCTGTCACTTACAGTGGGATACTGTGAAAGCCA